>NC_048590.1:20518412-20558412 GCF_013265735.2 Oncorhynchus mykiss
CTTCCCTCAGTCCTGTCTAGTTATTCATCAGATGAAGGTAGACGTCAGGGAGTGTTGGTATACGGGTAATAGGTGCACTGTGATTGGTCCGTCGGCCTGTCAGTCTTAATCAGGGCTAACTGGAATGGAACAGAGGTAAATATGTCCATTAGTGGCCTCAGAGGGAGGGATTAAACCAGCGAACGGCTTCTTAAATGCAGATTGTCCTATTCGGAATGCCGTACACAGTGTCCTGTGCGATATCAGTCATGAGCATTCATTCTAATTATTTGGGCAAATGTACCAATTAGATATCAGGTGCCCCCCTTATCATCCTCCCCAACATCTTTTGTATTCAAAATAGGTTCCGCAGCATGGGAATTTTTCAGGCCATCAGCAAATATTTACCAGTTCCATCTCATTACTTTTTGAGCACCGGTTTGTGGTTAAAAGCTGGCCGTGAATAACTTATGGCCCTGCACATGTGCTCTAAACTTTGCCTTGACCTTTTCCCACTGGCCGGCTCTACTAGCATGGTGCTGTGTGTTCATTTGTAGATACACACTGTGTTCCTCACGCCTGTCTGACTGCTCGGCTCTGGAGTTAACACTTAAACAAACTGAGGATTAGGCATAGAGAAACCCACCCCTCCCCTCCCCCATAACTTGTCAGTTAATGTCCCCATCACTGGGCCTGGGTTTGATCTATCCATTAACAGACATCCCATATATTTCAGCTTTAGTACGATCAGGGGAAATGCTGACCCTTTTCATTCCTTTGGCTTAGTGATTAGCAAGTTGGGAGTTGTCAATACAATAGTAATGAATGATTCAGATAAACATGAATTGGGGCCATAATCTTTTTTTTCTGTGATAGTTTGATATTGCTGGTCTGCATTTTTGCTTAAAAAGAAAGTGATTAATCAATAGTTAATTTGAAGCCAGCACATTGATAGAGGCGAAGCGATGTGAACATTCCCCATAAATCTGTGCTTTATTACCAGCGCAATTGAAAGATGCGTAACAGAGGCTCATGTGTCATGTTAAGTATGTTGTGAACATTCTGTATGGTTAGCGAGAGCCCACGCCTTTTCAAAAGCTCAATGTGTCTTGTTTTGCTGCTGAGAGACTCTTTGTACATCTCTTTGTGCTCATTAATTGCATTTGGAACTTGGAAGTTCATCTCTTCAATTGACAAATCTCAAGAATGGTGACACTTAACTTTTGAAGAGTCTTTGTTGCAGAGACTGTGAGCTTCTCTGGCGTTGTTCCCTCAGTAGAGCCCCATCATCACGACTGGTGGATATGCTGATGGATTGATCTACAGCAGGGGCTTGACCATTCCCCTTGAGATGATCCTGAATCTAGCTGTTTACCAGTCAGCAGTAAAACGTTACTATACACAGAGAGTAAGTCAACTTTACTAGGATGATGTTTGCTGCAATCATTACATTTCATCCTATTTGGCCCTGTATCATAATGGCTTCTGTTCAATGGCTACTCATTCATCCTCCAGTCAGACTAGAAGGACTGATTACATTTCAGCAGACATTAATAGGAAACTCAAATTCACTTTTGACATTTTACCCAATATCTAGATGAAGCAGATCGACAGGGCTGTCTGCGTCAATGCTTCACCAGCAGTGTCTGAAGCCTGAGTGATAAAAACAAAAAGTTTTCGCCCCAAAATATCCAGCTTCATCATCTCCTCCGACGTGTTGAGGCATATGTGTTGTGTTTAAAGACAATACTGTGAATTTAAAGACAATGCTGTGTACGTGCCAGAGCTTTGATGATGAAGCCATGTTTCTCTCTCCCAGGCAGTATTTACCCGAAGCTCTTCCTACAGCATTGTTAAAGCCTACCACTGTACATTTTTATAGCCACATTGTTGAGCTGAATGGCTTTTTTATTTTCATTTACTTTCGACTATGTGGTGTTTGCTCTGTGCTTTCACCTGGAAATGCCTAGGTCATTTTTTTTTTTTGCAGTTCAGAGTGCAGACATGACTGTAAAGACACAACATCCTCTTCCTCCGACGAAGAGAAAGATCATGGTGACCGCATGGATGTCTTGCTGCATGGCCCCCTGTCCAACTACGGACTGCCAGGACGTGTGTGTTTGTGTGTTTTGAGGTGTTGTCTGAAGTCTCAGTGTGACCATGATAGAGACCCAGAGGAGGAGTAGAGGAGAAAGGCAGTTGTGCTCCTGCCATCTGCTTGCCTCACACTGTGAAGCAGAATAAGGTGAGGTCTGTCCACATCCCCTCTGGCCCCACATCAGAAAGCCTCCGTTGGCCCTGCTGCGTCCAGCCCGACCCGAGCTGCTCCGTTTGATTTAATGAGTAGAGCTGGGGTGCCAATGGCCAGAGACGGCAGAGAGTCCCTCACACGCCCAGCCTATTCAGCGCTGCCATCACACCCATCCAAACCCAGCCAACCTTACAAGTATGTGTGGAAAGTCACATGACTCTGGAAAAGTCGCAGCTGAAAAATGAAAATGGAAAAGAGTATACCCTTGTGGTTTTCTCACCTTTTTGGATTTTCATATATTTGTAGAATTTGTAACTGTTTATAGGGGGGGGGGGGGGTGGAAATGCAAATAGCCAGGAGTGTGAAAGCCTGCCTCGTCTCTCGCCCAGCCAGCAAGTGTGGCAGTGTTTTAATGATGCATCTGCTCATGTCAAATGATTCTGGACACATGGCAAACTCTGGGCTGCCGGGCTCTTTGATGTCATGGAACACACACAAACACACAGACACACACTCATATGCAGCTATGTACCAGGCACGGGTTGACTTGGGCCCCCTCTGGTGCTGTGGTGGCTGGTTTTAATGTCCCTGCCTAATGATCTGGCACGCCTCGAAAGGTAAATGATAATTTGCTTTAAGTGGAGCCTTTAGGCGGAAAAGCCTTGTAGGGCTTAACTCTTTTTCAAAATGACAGTGTTTACGACAAGCAACCGACAGATTTTGATTTCAAATGGGATTTTTTTGGTATGAAAATGCGTCACATCGCAACACCACACTGCTGACTGTCATTTGAACAAACCGATGGTCTGTATGACGATTCTGTGAGATCCTCCATGAAGGCCGCTAGGCTGTGATTGAACAGGCTTTCAGTTGGAGCCTAACTGGTGGACACAGCAGTAAGAATTACAGAGAAGAAAGGACTAATTCTGGGAATGATGGAGAGGATACTGGGAAAGCACATTCTGCAGAGACTGTGTGGACATGCAGCCTAGTGTCGTCTTTGTAGAGGAAATCTGGGCGATTTCAAATGAGTTCTCATCACTGAAAAGGACTCATTATCACTTTTGTATACTCTCTCCATTTCATTCTTCATCAGGCCTTTGTAAGCATAAAAAGTGCTAATACAGTTTTTGCCAAATTCTTACTACTTGCAAATCATTTGAAATTCAGCACACGTGATGAGTTAAGGACTTCATAATGGATGTATTATAAACACTTTAGTGACCGCATTCTTTCTTTGGCATTAGGCCCATAATCAATATGCAATGCCCAGATCCCCCTGCCCCTACCTGTCCATTCCCTATCCCCCTTTCATTACAGCATCTTCCTCTCCTCTTTAGTTAGGAAGTGTTTAATTAATACACCTTTCCCCCCCAAGCTGTGCTGGATGCTGCTACAAGTGTATATTTAGCATGAACTTGAGTCTCCAAAGAGCTGTACTTGTGCAGTCATAGTCGTACCTCTCTTTCTAAGTTGAACAGGTGTCAGATGAGTGAGCAGTTTGTCTGTCACCAGTCAAAACCCTGGACTGTACTGAACCTCCTGTGTGAGAGCTGTGATATCATGAGATCTCAGCATCCTTTGTTGGGTTGAGCCAACAGGGTTAGATGGCAGCCGTGGCAGTACTGGCAATACTAGCAGCAGTACCCAAAATACCAGACCAGTACCAGCAGTACCAGATGCGTACAAAGCAGTACTAGCAGTACCAGCAGTACTATCAGTAAAAGCAGTACCAGTATTAAAAGTAGTACCAGTAGTAAAAGCTGTGTCAGTAGTAAAAGCAGTAGTAACAGTGAACCGCAGTATCAGTAGTAGAAGCAGTACTAGTAGTAAAATCAGTGCTAGTAGTAAAAGCAGTACTAGTAGTAAAATCAGTGCTAGTAGTAAAAGCATTACCAGTAGTAAAAGCCATAGTAGAAGTAAAATCATTACCAGTAGTGAAACCAGTGCCAGCAGTAATAGTAGTAGTAAAAGTAGTACCAGCAGTAGTAGCAGGACCAGTAGTAAAATCAGGACCAGTAGTAAAATCAGTACCAGTAGTAAAATCAGGACCAGTAGTAAAAGTAGGACCATTAAAAGCAGTACCAGTAGTAAAAGTAGTACCAGCAGTGAAAGCAGTACCAGTAGTAAAATCAGTACCAGCAGTAAAATCAGTACCAGTAGTAAAATCAGTACCAGCAGTAAAATCAGTACCAGTAGTAAAATCAGTACCAGTAGTAAAGGCAGTACCAGTAGTAAAAGCATTACCAGAAGCAAAAGCCATAGTAGAAGTAAAAGCATTACCAGTAGTGAAACCAGTGCCAGCAGTAATAGTAGTAGTAAAAGTAGTACCAGCAGTGAAAGCAGTACCAGCAGTAAAATCAGTACCAGTAGTAAAATCAGTACCAGCAGTAAAATCAGTACCAGTAGTAAAATCAGTACCAGTAGTAAAATCAGTACCAGTAGTAAAATCAGTACCAGTAGTAAAATCAGTACCAGCGGTAAAATCAGCACCAGTAGTAAAGGCAGTACCAGTAGTAGTAGTAGTAAAAGCAGTAGTAGTAGTAAAAGCAGTAGTAGTAGTAAAAGCAGTAGTAGTAGTAAAAGCAGTAGTAGTAGTAAAAGTATTACCAGTAGTAAAACCAGTACCAGTAGTCAAAGCAGTACTTGTCGTAAATGCAGTAGTAGTAGTGAAAGCAGTACCAGTATTAAAACCACTACTAGTAGTAAAAGTATTACCAGTAGTAAAAGCAGTACCAGTAGTCAAAGCAGTACTTGTCGTAAATGCAGTAGTAGTAGTAAAAGCAGTAGTAGTAGTAAAAGTATTACCAGTAGTAAAACCAGTACCAGTAGTCAAAGCAGTACTTGTCGTAAATGCAGTAGTAGTAGTGAAAGCAGTACCAGTATTAAAACCACTACTAGTAGTAAAAGTATTACCAGTAGTAAAACCAGTACCAGTAGTCAAAGCAGTACTTGTCGTAAATGCAGTAGTAGTAGTGAAAGCAGTACCAGTAGTAAAACCACTACTAGTAGTAAAAGTATTACCAGTAGTAAAAGCAGTACCAGTAAAAGCAGTAGTAGTAGTGAAATCAGGACCAGTATTAAAAGCAGTATTAGCAGTAAAAGCAGTACCAGTAGTAAAAGCAGAACCAGCAGTACCAACAGTAAAAGCAGAACCAGCAGTACCGGCAGTAAAAGCAGAACCAGCAGTACCAACAGTAAAAGCAGTACCAGCAGTAAAAGCAGTACCAGCAGTACCAACAGTAAAAGCAGAACCAGCAGTACCAACAGTAAAAGCAGTACCAGCAGTAAAAGCAGAACCAGCAGTACCAACAGTAAAAGCAGTACCAGCAGTACCAACAGTAAAAGCAGTACCAGCAGTACCAACAGTAAAAGCAGAACCAGCAGTACCAGCAGTAAAAGCAGAACCAGCAGTATCAACAGTAAAAGCAGTACCAGCAGTAAAAGCAGTACCAGCAGTACCAACAGTAAAAGCAGAACCAGCAGTACCAACAGTAAAAGCAGTACCAGCAGTAAAAGCAGAACCAGCAGTACCAACAGTAAAAGCAGTACCAGCAGTACCGGCAGTAAAAGCAGTACCAGCAGTAAAAGCAGAACCAGCAGTACCAACAGTAAAAGCAGAACCAGCAGTAAAAGCAGAACCAGCAGTACCAACAGTAAAAGCAGTACCAGCAGTACCAACAGTAAAAGCAGTACCAGCAGTAAAAGCAGAACCAGCAGTACCAGCAGTAAAAGCAGAACCAGCAGTACCAACAGTAAAAGCAGTACCAGCAGTAAAAGCAGAACCAGCAGTACCAACAGTAAAAGCAGAACCAGCAGTACCAACAGTAAAAGCAGAACCAGCAGTACCAACAGTAAAAGCAGTACCAGCAGTACCAACAGTAAAAGCAGAACCAGCAGTACCAACAGTAAAAGCAGTACCAGCAGTAAAAGCAGAACCAGCAGTACCAACAGTAAAAGCAGAACCAGCAGTACCAACAGTAAAAGCAGAACCAGCAGTACCAACAGTAAAAGCAGTACCAGCAGTAAAAGCAGAACCAGCAGTACCAACAGTAAAAGCAGAACCAGCAGTACCGGCAGTAAAAGCAGAACCAGCAGTACCAACAGTAAAAGCAGTACCAGCAGTAAAAGCAGTACCAGCAGTACCAACAGTAAAAGCAGAACCAGCAGTACCAACAGTAAAAGCAGTACCAGCAGTAAAAGCAGAACCAGCAGTACCAACAGTAAAAGCAGAACCAGCAGTACCAACAGTAAAAGCAGTACCAGCAGTACCAACAGTAAAAGCAGAACCAGCAGTACCAACAGTAAAAGCAGTACCGGCAGTAAAAGCAGTACCAGCAGTACCGGCAGTAAAAGCAGTACCAGCAGTACCGGCAGTAAAAGCAGAACCAGCAGTACCAACAGTAAAAGCAGAACCAGCAGTACCAACAGTAAAAGCAGTACCAGCAGTACCAACAGTAAAAGCAGAACCAGCAGTACCAACAGTAAAAGCAGTACCAGCAGTACCGGCAGTAAAAGCAGAACCAGCAGTACCAACAGTAAAAGCAGAACCAGCAGTACCAACAGTAAAAGCAGAACCAGCAGTACCAACAGTAAAAGCAGTACCAGCAGTACCGGCAGTAAAAGCAGAACCAGCAGTACCAACAGTAAAAGCAGTACCGGCAGTACCAACAGTAAAAGCAGTACCAGCAGTAAAAGCAGAACCAGCAGTACCAACAGTAAAAGCAGAACCAGCAGTACCAACAGTAAAAGCAGAACCAGCAGTACCGGCAGTAAAAGCAGAACCAGCAGTACCGGCAGTAAAAGCAGAACCAGCAGTACCGGCAGTAAAAGCAGAACCAGCAGTACCAACAGTAAAAACAGAACCAGCAGTACCAACAGTAAAAGCAGAACCAGCAGTACCAACAGTAAAAACAGAACCAGCAGTACCAACAGTAAAAGCAGAACCAGCAGTACCAACAGTAAAAGCAGAACCAGCAGTACCGGCAGTAAAAGCAGAACTGGCAGTTAAAGCAGAACCAGTAGTACCGGCAGTAAAAGCAGAACCAGCAGTACCGGCAGTAAAAGCAGAACCAGCAGTACCAACAGTAAAAGCAGAACCAGCACTACCGGCAGTTAAAGCAGAACCAGCAGTACCAACAGTAAAAGCAGAACCAGCAGTACCAACAGTAAAAGCAGAACCAGCAGTACCGGCAGTAAAAGCAGAACCAGCAGTACCAACAGTAAAAGCAGAACCAGCAGTACCGGCAGTAAAGGCAGAACCAGCAGTACCAACAGTAAAAGCAGAACCAGCAGTCAGTAGAAGTAGCAGCAGGAGTTTCCTCATTCGGCTCATTCTACTCCTACACCGACCACGTCACAGAGGAGTGAGATAAAGCGAGTCAGAGTGTCGGGGACGACAGAGGGCAGATCCCCAGGGCCCAGTAATTGGTCGGGTGGAGGGGAGTTGAGGACTCCTTTTGTCCTGTGGTAACAGGAGATGAGAGTCGAGGTGCTGCCCTGGCCCCTGTGGCGACGGCCTGTTGCAGTCTGATCAGAGAGGGGTGCTGCTGCGTGGCATGGCGTGGGCGCCCTCTCCCCTCACCCTGTCCCCTCAGAGGGCTTCGGGAGCAGACAGATGCTCTGATAACTGCCATCCCTCCCTTCTCTCTACTGGTTTTGAAGGCCAAACTCTTCCCCAGTGTGTCAGACAGACACACTGAGGCATATACACACTAACTTGGTCTGCTTCAGTACCTATTTCTACCCCTTGCTACATACAGACATGGGCAAACAGAGGTAGAAGATTGCATTTCTTTTCCCAGGATGGCGCACTATAAGGAGTCTTGACTAAATGATTTTAGTATTTTCCCCCATTGTCTTTATCTTTTTATTTCTCTTAAAGTTGGTGAAAAAAATGCTTTTAACAATTGATGGTGTAAAGTGATGGAGGAAATGCGATTCCCAGGCAGTAGGCATGTATTGTCAGGGTAGCTGTGGGGAAAGAGAATGGTGATATCTTTGGTTGTTGATTCCTGCATGATAGGGAGAGGGAAGCCCTAGGGGTGAAGCCTCAGGAAATGTCTGGATTGCTCTTAAGCGGCCTCTCCCTCCTGCAGTAATGGAGTTGTAGAACACAGAAAACTGCATTGTTTGCTGCACTAAGTACTCTTTACTTTCAGTTTACTTTAGTGGATTGGTTCTGCAGTAGAGACAGAGATTGAGAGGCGATTGGATGAAGGCCCACAGCCATTTTCTCATGGCCACGGTAGAAACCAGCTCTTTCTCTGTTTAACCTAGGGACAAATCTGAAAGAGAGGTTTAACCTTCGAAAAAAGCTGCACCCCCCCCCCACTGCAATTCTGTATATATTTAGTACCCATTTCCTCCAGTAAAGTAAGAGAGTCAATGAACAGGAAAACACTACATTAGTCTAAAAGCTACAAGTCGTAGACACCATTTATTAATGTGCATTTGAAAATATTTGGACTGTACAGATTTTTTGGCCTTGAAATTAATGAGAAAACATTTAAGTCGTGGTTACATTGGCAAAAATGGTCATGTGTACACTATTCACGGCCTCCACCCAAGCTAATTTATTTAAAGACATAAAGACAAATTACGTAGGACCCTACTTTGATATGCTATTTTCCTTTCTTCGTCGGCCATCTTTGTTTCCTCGGGTGATCCGCCTCTCTTGCACACAGCTGCTTTCTTGCTTGTTGTTTTTGGCACCGCATTCAAACTCGCCCGCCCGCTCTCAGCTTTCTCTGGTGTACTCAAAAGACACGGGACATCAGAAAGCTTTGAGGCGCTGGCGACATTAACATCGCCGAACTCTTTCTGAGAGGGGCTGCAAGCACAAGACCCTTGGCTCTTTGTGTGTAAATGTGTGAGAGTAGCTGAGTGCCCTCTCTCTCCAATACAAAGACCCCAAGGTTACCAGGAAGTCACTGATCCCCTTCCAGGAGCTGCATTCCTCTCGGTTCCGTCTCATTCCATGCCATGCCATTCCTCGCCTGCATGCCTGAAACAGGTGCTGTTTTTCTGACCTTGGCTGTTTGTGGAGATTATATATTTACCGGCTCCTCTGGATAAGCACTGTCTTGTCTCTCTCTTCCACTACAAAGCACCATTATTCAGTCTCTCTCTGTTCATCTCCTCTACTGGATTACACTGTGGATGGATGAGCCAGAGACAGAGGCTGTGAACGGCTTTGACTAACACACACCCATAGTTTTTGGAGTGTGCGTGTGACTGTGACTGTTTATACCATTGCAGGGTCAGTAGGTTTCAACCACTGGGCTTTGATGGGATGAACTTGCAGAGGGTTTGAATAAGTTCAGCATGATATGAATATGTTCAGTCTACTATTGACAGAGACATTTGGTGTTAAGTGTCACCGGCTTGACAGAGTATGAGTATGATGGAATTGAACATTCTATTTGATCTATATTTCCTAAGTCGAGTAAAGGTAGTTCCATATGGAACATTCCTAAGTTGTTACTAGATGTTATTAAGTGTGGCCGGCTAGCTTGTATTAGCTATAGATGTATTACCTGTGAGCGTGGTGTGGTTAGATTTGTGCTGTTGTGGTACAGCCGCTGTAGGGTGATAATAAGGCTGGCAAATGGGCGAGGAGGAGGGGGGGCAGTTTGGGGGTTAGATGGGATAGTGTGTGGGGGGCTACATGGTTACCACGGAAATGGATGTGTTGGCCTCATCAGCGGGCTCCCAGCTGGTGAGGGCTCGGAAGCGCGTCTTGGCAAGCGTTCGGTCAGGGGAGAGTTTGCATCTGTGCTGCCTTGGCTCTCAGCCGGAGGGGGTAGGAGCTGTTCACCCCCCTGCACCCCTCTCCAACACCCCTTCTCGTCAGGTCTTAAAGGGGACCCACCCACTGTCAAGGCACAGCCTCATCACACAGCTCACTGGGAAACTGCCTCCGAGTTGCTCTCTCTTTCTCTCTTCCCCTATCCTCAGTCCCTCTTCTCCACCTCTTTTCACCCCATTCTCTCCCTTTCACACCATGATTTACTCGTCTCCTCACCCTCATTTATCCACTGTCTTTCTCTCCTCTTTCTCCTCTATCAGTTTCCTTTCCCTTCTCTCTCCTTCGTCTTCCTCTCCCTGCACCACCCTCTTTTAAAATGTTCTACTCTCTATTTTTCTACTCTTTCTCTCTCTCCCCCTGAGACTAGCCGATTATATCAGTCCTGTACCGCCCACCCTGTAGAGACGTTTTGCTTGTCCTACAGATGCATCCTCTGTAGTGTCTTTATTTGATTTATTTCTCATTTACTTCACAGGATATTTGTTGAAGGGTAAGATTTGAACAGTTTTACAGGATGCCCCTTTCCACTAAATGTGCTAGGGATTAAAGTTCCTTCTCATTCCAGGGAAAGCTGTAAAACAGACTATTTAGCCTGTCCAAACCGCAGTGGTGTGGATGGGTGACATATCAAAGGAGAGGGTTAAACGCAAGCACTCAGGAAATGAGCTGGAACATGATTTGGTGACCTCTGAATCCTCTACCTCGTTCCCATGGAGTGTGTGTAGTAGGGGGGATTGTGGGTATGTGTAGGCTTTGATGTTCTGGGTCGTGGAGTTACAACCATGTGGCTACTGTACAGGGAGAGGAGTCTGCAGCACAGGGCAGCTCCTGACCAGGGAGGACTGGAGGAAAACCATGGCAGTGACATCATCGGTGACATGGGAGGTAGTCTGTCCTGGCTTTGCCTCCATGCACCTGCCCATCATCTGAAGGGCAAACGGCCTATCCCCCAAATCACTCGCATGCTCCAGATCTAAGATTATTTGTGTGTTCTTTGTGTTTTCATCTGTCCGGTTATGTTTCAAGCCTTAACTTGAGCTTAACGAGAGACAGACGGCCATAAAGTGATCAAAAAAACGCCCTAGAGTCCCGCTGATAACCATCAACGGAAAGAGTGAACGCATGGGGAGAGTGACTGGACCGAGTGCCAAGTGCGACGATACACTCTGTCCATCTGTATCAGGCTTTAGTCTGTAAAATGGCATGTGTAAAGCCCTCGTCATATCTGCCTGGGTGAAACATGGTTATTATGGAGGCAGGCGGCGCGGTGCTGTGGTGACGCTACCCCGTCAGGGACAAGGCCAGCTTTTGTTCATTTTCTGGTTCCCTGCATCTGCTTGTAATAGACAAGACCTCTACTGTGTCGTCATGTTTTGGCTTTGATATCCCTTTCATATCCAGTTAGGCTGGGGGGGGAAATGGCGACATATGGAACATGCCAGAGATCACTTGCTTTGTCTAATTGTGCTGTGCATTTGTCCCATAGGCCTATGTGATCAGAAAATGGCTACGTTGCACTGTCCATGTCCTAGTGTACTGCATTGTCCATGTCCTTCATGACGAGTGGTCACACCAGGGTGGCACATTAAAGGAAGGTGGACCTTGTTGACATGAGAGCTGCACAGAGTAGTGATGGTGTCCGATACTGCTGGAGTAAAGGAACAAAGGAGAAGTGTTATCACTGACTGACCCCCTCACTGACGCACTCTCTCTCTCTCTCTCTCTCTCTCTCTCTCTCTCTCTCTCTCTCTCTCTCTCTCTCTCTCTCTCTCTCTCTCTCTCTCTCTCTCTCTCTCTCTCTCTCTCTCTCACTCTCACTTTACAGTGTATCCCTCACATTGTCTCTCTGTTGGATGTAAGACAGTGGCTGTGTGTGAGATTCTGAAGTACACCCAGCCCACACACCCAGACCACACATCTGTCTGTCCCCAATCTCTCAGTGGTGAGTGGACTGGGACCGGGACAGCCATCCTGGTGCTTTCTTCATGTTCAACAGCCATCACACCATCTCCTGTAGTAAGAGATAGACTCACTCACATGAAACACACACACACACATACAGGTACCAGTCAAACATTTGGACACACCATCTCATTGGGTTTTTCATAATTTTTTACTATTTTCTACAATGTGGAATAATAGTGAATACATCCAAACTATGAAGTAGCACATATAAATAATTCAGTAAACATAATTCTTCAAAGTAGCCACCCTTTGCCTCGATGACAACTTTGCACACTCTTGGCTTTTTCTCAACCAGCTTCATGAAGGAGTGGAATGCATTTCAATTAACAGGTGTGCCTTGATAAAAGTTCATTTGTGGAATTTATTTCCTTCTTAATGCGTTTGATCAGTTGTGTTGTGACAAGGTAGGGGTGGTATACAGAAGATGGCCATATTTGATAAAAGACCAAGTCCATATGATGGCAAGAACAGCTCAAATAAGAAAAGAGAAATGACAGTCCATCATTACTTTAAGACATGAAGGTCAGTCAATACGGAACATTTCAAGAAAGCTTTGAACGTTTCTTCAAGTGCAGTCGCAAAAACCATCAAGCACTATGATGAAACTGTCTCTCATGAGGGCTGCCACATGAAAGGAAGACCCAGAGTTACCTCTGCTGCAGAGGATACGTTCATTAGCGTTAACTGCACCTCAAATTGCAGCCCAATAACTGCTTCACAGAGTTCAAGTAACAGACACATCTCAACATCAACGGTTCAGAGGAGTCTACGTAAATCAGGCCTTCATGGTCATATTGCTGCAAAGAAACCACTACTAAAGGAATCCAATGAGAAGAAGAGACTTGCTTGGGCCAAGAAACACAAGCAATGGACATTACACCAGTGGAAATCTATCTTTTGGTCTGATGAGTCCAAGTTTAAGATTTTTGTCTCCAACCGCCGTGTCTTGATCTCTGCATGTGTGGTTGCCACTGTGAAGCATGGAGGTAATTTATTTAGAATTCAAGGCACATTTAACCAGAATGGCTACCACAGCATTCTGCAGCGATATGCCATCCCATCTGGTTTGCACTTAGTGGGACTATCATTTGTTTTTCAACAGGACAATGACCCAACACACCTCATGGCTGTGTAAGGCCAAATTGACCAAGAAGGAGAGTAATGGAGGGCTGCATCAGATGACCTGGCCTCTGCAATCACCTGACCTCAACCCAATTAAGATGGTTTGGGATGAGTTGGACCGCAGAGTGAAGGAAAAGCAGCCAACAAGTGCTCTGCACTGTTGGAAAAGCATTCCAGGTGAAGCTGGTTGAGAGAATGTCAAGAGTGTTCAAAGATGTCATCAAGGCAAAGGGTGGCTACTTTGAAAAATCCAAAATATTTTTTGGTTACAACATTATTCCATATGTTTGATTTCATAGTTTTGATGTCTTCACTATTATTCTACAATGTTGACAATAGTACAAATAAATAAAAAAAACCTGAAGGAGTAGGTGTGTCCAAACTTTTGACCTGTACTGTGTCTACTACTGTACATAGCATTTTCTTACACTGTTATACGCACTGCATATTTATATACTAGATGCTTAGATAGCTCACTGTAATATACAGGTAACTGCCAAAATAATGGAAACACCAACATAAAGTGTCTTAATAGGGTGTTGGGCCACCATGAATCAGAACTGCTTCAATGCACCTCGGCATAGATTCTACAAGTGTCTGGAACTCTATTGGAGGGATGCGACACCATTCTTACATGAGATATGCCATAATTTGGTGTTTTGTTGGTGGTGGTGAATAACACTGTCTCGGGCGTGACTCCGGAATCTCCCATAAGTGTTCAATTGGGTTGAGATCTGGTGACTGAGACGGCCATGGCATATGGTTTACGTTGTTTTCATGCTCATCAAACCATTCAGGGACCACTCGGGGGCATAGCCATGGTAGCCAAAATAATAGCCTAAATAATGGCCTGCCAGCATTTTTATATGACCCTAAACATTATGGGATGTTAATTGCTTAATTAACTCAGGAACCACCCCTGTGTGGGAGCACATGCTTTCAATATACTTTGTATCCCTTGTTTACTTAAGTGTTTCCATTATTTTGGCAGTTATCTGTATCTACTGAAGTACATGTCATTCTTAGTATATCTGTTTGGTGTATATACGCATAGATTGCATTTGGATTACTGATACAATGTTATTTGGGTTGGTAACTGGATTCGTTCTGACATTCGTGATTTCTTGTTTCTAGTTTTTGATTATTATTTGTGTACTTGTTTGACATTTTTCCTGCACTTTTAGGAGCTAGTAACGTAAGCATTTCTCTGCACCCGCTAGAACATCTGTTAAACTGTGTATGCGACCAATAAACCTTGATTTGATTTGAACAGCATGTTAGCATGTCTCAGCTTAGAGCCCTGCCCTGCTTAATCCTCCAAAACAAGAATATCTCAAAAGCATACAGTTTTCTGTGTACCACTGAACTACCCTTGTTTGTATATTGAGCATTAGTGCATGGGTTTATCCTATATGTAGGCTAGTTGTGTGTGTGTGTTTTTTGGTTGGGTCTGTGCATGCGTGTGGTTGTCATTCCATAGCAGGTCCAACATCAAAGGTTGTCTGCACATCTTGGTCTTTAGATAAATGCCTGATCGGGTGTAAGCACAATCGTAGGATTTCTCCGATAGGTCTCTCTCTGTTTTAATGTTACCTTTGCCCACCCGTCTGGCCTGTTTCTCTCTTCTCCATCCGAGCTGATCTAATGATTCACGGGGCTGCATCGAGCCGCTTGTCGGAGATCAATCATCTTCGTCAGAGCATTCTGCCGATTGTTTGAGTAGGGGGCCATTAGAGAGAACTGTTTGGAAGTGTTTTGTGAACTTAAGCTGCTTCAAAGGTCAGAGGGAAAAAAAGTGCTCCTGTGTGTGTGTGTGTGTGTGTGTGTGTGTGTGTGTGTGTGTGTGTGTGTGTGTGTGTGTGTGTGTGTGTGTGTGTGTGTTGCAGAGAGAGAGAGATGGAAAGAGAGGCCTTGTCAGCCTATTCGTGGCTCTGCTGCCCTTTGTTAGTGTGAATACTTAAACAGCTCGCCACAAGTTCAGAACCTGGGATAAATAATTCCCACTGTCTGTCATGCTGATCTGAAATATGCACAGTGGAGGGAGGAGGGGAGCTGGAGAGAAGAAGAGAGGCGAGGCGAGGCGGCTAGTCGGTGTTGTGTTGAGTTGCTGGTAGAGCCAGAAAAACCTCTTTAATGTGCCTTGTCAATAGCAACTAATGAGAATTTTGCATTGTCTTGTATGAACTCCATATAGTTCTAACATGACGGAAACTTTTTCAAAAGGCTGCCTCCTGAAATGCGTACCTATTCTGTTTGAAAGTCATGAAATGTTGAAAATGAAAGTTGCACAGTGGAGAAAATAAAAAGATATTCAAACTCATTTCTGAGAGTCTAGAAACTGCAGTCTGCTTTGATATGACATGAGATTGAGATGAACAAAATGTTGTGATACCAAGGTTCTAGCCTTAGAGTTTGACAGGTTTGTAATGGTGACATTAGCGTAATTCTTTATAAAGGCAAGATTAGCTATAGTGCCGTGGTTCACTTACTCCAGTGAATATCTGAGGTTAGTGGAGTTTTCGACATCCCAACCATCTCTGCTGAGGTTAGACCTCTAGACCAGATGGTTTTGACCAGCAGTAGAGCTCGCCAGAACCCAGACTCCCAGCCCTGGTAAGGCACAGATAAGGGGGGGGGGGGGGGGGGGTTGAAAAATGTTTACATGTGATAGCTGGTTTAAGATGTTGCGGATTGCCAATAATTGGGAAAGCTGGCACAGCAGTTAAGACCTTTGTTGCACACTCAAAAACGGGTTTCCACTTCAGAGGAGAAAGCGGAATTGAAATCAGCTGGATGTCGTTGATTTAAGGCAGTTTTGTGTTACATTGAGTCACATATAAGATGGCTTTAACCCCAAGTTGAGCGTCTGTTTGCCAGACCTGGTTTGCTGTCCAAGTCACTTTCACTAAATCATTTTGAAAGTCTGAATGTTTGACTGTCTTCTAGCCATTTAGATGTTCCCCCCTTTTATCTATCACAATCAGAGGCAGAAAGTCTGAATGTTTGACTGTCTTCTAGCCATTTAGATGTTCCCCCCTTTTATCTATCACAATCAGAGGCAGAAAGTCTGAATGTTTGACTGTCTTCTAGCCATTTAGATGTTCCCCCCTTTTATCTATCACAATCAGAGGCAGAAAGTCTGAATGTTTGACTGTCTTCTAGCCATTTAGATGTTCCCCCCTTTTATCTATCACAATCAGAGGCAGAAAGTCTGAATGTTTGACTGTCTTCTAGCCATTTAGATGTTCCCCCCTTTTATCTATCACAATCAGAGGCAGAAAGTCTGAATTTTTTGAAATATGTTTCTAAACAAAGAAGTTGATACCCACTCTGGTAATTATCTTATTTCCTTTGGATGGTAGTGTGCATACTTAATGATGGTTTTATTTATTTGTTTATTTGTTTATTCCTCTTTTTTTTTCTTAGTTACTCGCCTTCGACTTCTTGGGAAGAATGAAAAGTAGGGCGCTCACTTAGCAATTATTACTCAACCCCAAACAACTTTTTTTTTTTTTTTTTTAAAGGCACTGAATAATTTTTTAAAATAAACAAACAAAAAAGCGACTTTACACTGGAAGAATATTTAATTGTTTTTTGATTACTTAGGATATAACCAGGGGAATTTGCTGTCATAAAAATTTAAAGAGATTTAGAATGATGCCATATTTCTGTTTTCCATTAATGTTTTTAAATTATTATTATTAGTCTCGGAATTCAGACTGAAAATGACTAAAAAGAGAACTGTATTTATGATGCAGTTCAGACAGCAGTCCCAAAAGCCAGCAGTGTGAAATCTACAGTAACAGCAAGTACCACTGGCAACCAGGAGGTGGCAGCAGTGAGCAGCAGCGTCAACAGAAGGCTGCCAGTCACTGATTATAATTTATGATCCATTTCTATTATAGGTGGGATGTGCAGAGATAGTTACAGTAATAATTATCAGGACTGAAGTGTTTCCAAGGCAACCATAATTTTTTTCCCCCCCATTGAAGCTCTCGCGGGGAGAGTGTCTGTGTAGCATGACATGGCTGGATCAGAGGAGCATAGGCCTCTCTTACTGTTGCCACTGCTGCTCTGGGAGGGAGGTTAGCTTTAGCACATATGGTAGAATACTATGATACTATGGCTGGCCTATGAGCACACATGGACTGAAACTGTCAGCATTGCCTTATAGGCCTTCACTGCTGTTGTACCACCAAGTAACACTCAAACAATGTGTGGCCTACCTGTTTTTGGTTTGAAGGTGCTTTGTTAGTAGAAAGCATGTGTATGTGTAGATATGTGATGGATAATGGTTTCAGGCCGTGTGTAGAATGGACTTAATAACAGTTGTCTACTCTCTTTATTATTGTCTGTTCGTCTGGTGGTGTGGTGGCACAGGATTGGACGTTCCTCTCCTTTTCACCTCCACTCTGACATCCTCTTGGGCCTTGCATAAACCCCCAGCTGCAATTATAAGACAGCCCTAATTTCTTATCATAAAAATCTAATGGTCTTGCAGTTGGAGCAATAGGCATGTTGAGGCTAAACAAAGGGGGAAACACTGTACTGTGTGTGCCATTAAACCCAGCAGGCTAGCGCTCAAGTGTTCGTTAATTCTCTTTTTTTGTGGCAGCACAAAATGGAGGGATCAAGGGGAGGTAAGAAATAAAGAGCAATAGGAATATTAAAGAGCAGGAGGAGAGAATTCAAGTTCACCTCCCCTGCTTTACCCATCTAAACCTCTGTCTACTTGTGGAGAGAGAAAGAGAACCGTACACACTGTAGCCTATTCAAAAAAAGACAAATGGGGGAAAGAAAGAACCTTGGACTATTGAACGCTAAACAATTCCCTCCGAACAGACCGTCTTGATACGTTACAGAATCCACTGTTATTGGCCTGTACAATATCACAAATATATATACATATAAGCAATGCAAAACCCACAATACACATGACTTGTGTTGATGCACGTTAGAGACTGGTAGTAAGTAACACCAATGCGCTCAGTTGATGAATGGTTTCAGATGAGATGCCGTGTGAGTGTCTCCCAGAGCAGAGCAGATTGTGTGGCGTTGGTAGTGGCTGGCATTAGTGGCTCTTGGATTGAATTAGTAACTGGATCCATAGCTCTCCTCTCCTCGCCTCGTGCCACACAGGGTTAAAACCTGCTGGGGTGCTCTCTCTCCCCCCCAGAGTCTGTCATTGATTGAGGCACTTGGCTGATCTGTCACCAACAGGCACACAGATGGATGCAAGTAAACACACTCCAATGAGCACCTTTGGCACCCGGCGGAAGGCTAACGTGTGTGTCTGTGTTTGGTAGTGTTTCAGGTTGCAATGTCAGGGCTTCTGGATGTTTGTGTTGTGTTGCTGGGGTATTCTTCCACTAATGTGTCACACAGAATCCTCAAGTGTCTCCTCTTCTGCCTCTCTGTCTCGCTCTCCCTCTCTTTCCATATCTCTCTGTTTTTCACTCTATCTCCTTTTCTCTCCTTCTCGTCAACCCTGAAGTGCCCTCTTTAATTGAACAGTCATCTGTCTGCTGTTTTTCTCCCCCCACACCCCTCCCCGATATCCGGGGAAGCGTCCATCCGATGGCTCCAGCCCTCTCCCTCTTCTTCCACACTGCCATCTGCTTGTAGTGCTGGGGCTGATGAGGGCCGTGTCATCCTTTTCTCCCTTCTCTCCTCCCTTCCATCCCCTCCCTCCCTCCCTATGTACCATCCGTGAGCATTGTTTGTTTGTGAGGGACGCTGTGCCTTTAAGAGCGCTGCCTGCTACTCGGGCCTAATGTCATTAATCTGTACAAACTTGGTGTGACAGAAGCAGGAGGCACCGCAGATTGATGACATTTTATTGTTATTGCAGTGCTACTATTAACTGTTTGCCAGTTCCGCTGAGGTTTTTACCTCTATACACCAGGCACCGCTGGAGAAAAAAGAAAACGGCAAATTGAACACATCGCTGATTCGATACAGAGAAAACAGATTAATTTAAGTATAAAATTGCTATTTTGATTTGTATTTTCTGTGGTGTTTATTTTTTATGTATGGGAGAGTGGGGGTAGTTGAGCCAAAGGGTTAGTTGAGCCACTCCTAGTTTCTAGGAATCTATACACAAAATGAATCATGTGATCAAATATTTAGGAACAGGTCATCTTTTCATGGAGTCTGTGAAGCAAGAATCAGCATAGAAAAAGTATTAAGCAAGTTAGGTCCTAAAATGTTTGTTTTTTTCACACAGTCAAATTCATTATTGTGTTATAGGTTATAGTACTCGTTTTCAAGATTGGGGTCTCTATAAGCTTCAATATGAGGTCCAAACATAGCATGAAAGTGCATCCTTGTAGCTGTGTGGGCTAATATAGTCAAAATGTTTGCCTTGGGGTAAGTTGAGCCAATGGTAATGGGGTAAGCAGGTCAGTTGTTTGTTCACCCGCCACAATAATAATAACCCATCCGCAACCGCCCAACTATATGTGATAAAGTGAAAATCTGAGGCCCAACCCAACCAAACCCAACCCAACCCAAACCAACCCAACCCAACCCAACCCAAACCTGCAAATATAGAAAATGTGTTGTACAGTCAGAGACGGTGGAGCAATTTTTTGACAGGACTCTTTAGATTGGTCTATGTTTCTGCATATAATTTCCAACATTTTGGTAGGCTTTTTGTTAGTCAACTTGTGTGTTATTAGTATCCATGCAGCTTCTATTCTGTCATTACTTGTTGCCCTAGAATATAAACAGTACCAGTCAAAAGTTTCGACACACCTTCTCTTTCCAGGGTTTTTCTTTATTTGTACTATTTTCTACATTGTAGAATAATAGTGAAGACATCAAAACTATGAAATATCACATATGGAATCATGTAGTAACCCCCAAAAAGTGTTAAACAAATCCAAATATATTTGAGATTTCAGATTTTTCAAATTATCCACCCTTTGCCTTAATGACAGTTTTACACACACTCTTGGCATTCTCTCAACCAGCTTCACCTGGAGTGCTTTTACAACAGTCTTGAAGGAGTTCCCACATATGCTGAGCACTTGTTGGCTGCTTTTCCTTTACTCTGCGGTTCAACTCATCCCAAACCATCTTAATTGGGTTGAGGTTGGGTGATTGCGGAGGCCAGGTCATCTGATGCAGCACTCCATCACTCTCCTTCTTGGTCAAATAGGCCTTACACAGCCTGGAGGTGTGTTGGGTCAGTGTCCTGTCCTTTAGTAATGTTTTCTTTCAGCAAATTGTCAATGAAGGTCTGATTCACGCAGTCTCCTCTGAACAGTTGATGTTGAGATGTGTCTGTTACTTGAACTCTGTGAAGCGTTATTTGGGCTGCACTTTCTGAGGCTGTTAACTCTAATGAACTTATCCTCTTCAGCAGAGTCTTCAGCAGAGTATCCTCTGGGTCTTCCTTTCCTGTGGCGGTCCTCATGAGAGCCAGTTTCATCATAGCGTTTGATGGTTTTTGCGAATACACTTTTAAAGTTCTTGAAATGTTCCGGATTGACTGACCTTCATGTCTTAAAGTAATGATGGACTGTCATTTCTCTTTGCTTATTTGAGCTGTTCTTGCCATAATATGGACTTGGTCTTTTACCAAATAGGGCTATCTTCTGTATACCACCCCTACCTTGTCACAACACAACTGATTGGCTCAAACGCATTAAAACCTCTTATGGATAGGGGAGACGCTAGCGTCTCAACTGGCCAATTGCCAGGGGAAAATGCAGAGCGCCAGATTCAAATAAAATGCTATAAAATTCAAAGTTTCATTAAATCACACATGTAAGATACTCAATTAAAGCTACACTCGTTGTGAATCCAGCCAACATGTCAGATTTTAAAAATGCTTTTCGGCGAAAGCATAAGAAGCTATTATCTGATAGCCTGCACCCATCTGCACCAGCAGTAAACAAAGGAGCTAGCGTAGCAGGCTCTACACAAAACGCTGAAAAAAAATTACGATTAATTCCGTCCATATATATCGAAAATGTCCATTTATAAAGCACGTTTGATCCAGAAAAAAACAGCTTACAAAAACACAACGTCACTACAAAATATTTCAAAAGTTGCCTATAAACTTTGCCAAAATATTTCAAACTACTTTTGTAATACAACGTTAGGTATTTTTAAACGTTAATAATCGATCAAATTGTAGACGGGGCAATCTGTATTCAATACATGAACGAAAAGAAACCAGCACTGCTTTTCACATCTTGTGCAACTCACAAAAGTGTCCCCAGTTCCGAGTTGGCCTACTTCTTCAAAGCACAAAGGAATAACCTCAACCATATTCCAAAGACTGGGGACATCATGTGGAACCGGTAGGAACTGACAATTGCTTCCTATTAAATATCCAATGGCAAAGACAATCTAGTGAACAGAAGGGGGGGGGGGGGGGAATCTGAACATTTAGTCCTCTGGGTTTTGCCTGCTACATAAGTTCTGTTATACTCACAGACATGATTCAAACAGTTTTCGAAACTTCAGAGTGTTTTCTATCCAAATCTATGAATAATATGCATATCTTATATTCTTGGCATGAGTAGCAGAAAGTTGAAATTGGGCACGCTATTTATCCAAAAGTGAAAATTCTGCCCCCTAGCTTTGAGGTTTTAAGAAGGAATGAAATTCCACAAATTAACTTTTAACGAGGCATTCCAGGTGACTACCTCATGAAGCTGGTTGAGAGAGTGCCAAGAGTCAAAGGGTGACTACTTTGAAGAATCTCAAATATAAAATATATTTTGATTGGTTTAGCACTTTTTTGATTACTACATGATTCAATATGTGTTATTTCATAGTGTTGATGTCTTCACTATTATTCTACAATGTAGAAAACAGTCAAAATAAAGAAAAACCCTTGAATGAGTAGGTGTGTCTGAACTTTTGACTGGTACTGTATATAAAAACTTGCTCAACAGTATAATGTTTTGAATTGATAGAATTAATGCTTCAATCTAGTCATCAGTAAAGTTCTCTTTCATCACTACTTCTCTCACACAGCAAAGATGTTTAGGGAACAGGGAGAAAATGCTTTTTCTTTTTACAAAATTTCCAAATGACCTCAGTTTGACTGGATTTAAGGAACTTTAAAGCCGTGAAAACTACCCAACACGTTTCTGATTTCAGTTCGGCTTGGATACATAAACTCAGCAAAAAAAGAAACATCCCTTTTTCAGGACCCTGTCTTTCAAAGATAAATCATAAAAAATCCAAATAACTTCACCGATCTTCATTGTAAAGGGTTTAAACACTGTTTTACCATGCTTGTTCAATTAACCATAAACAATTAATGAACATGCACCTGTGGAACGGTCTTTAAGACACTAACAGCTTACAGACGGTAGGCAATTAAGGTCATAGTTATGAAAACTTAGGACACTAAAGACTGGCAAAAAGTGTTTTTCACTGACGAGTCGCGGATTTGTCTCACCAGGTCGGATTCGCGTTTATCGTCGAAGGAATGAGCATTACACCGAGGCCTGTATTCTGGAGCGGCATCAATTTGGAGGTGGAGGGTCCGTCATGTTCTGGGTGGTGCACCAGATACTTACTGTTACTTTTGATTTTGACCCCCCCCCCCCCCCCCCTTTGTTCAGGGACACATTATTCCATTTCTGTTAGTCACATGTCTGTGGAACTTGTTCAGTTCATGTCTGAGTTGTTGAATCTTGTTATGTTCATACAAATATTCACGCATGTTAAGTTTGCTGAAAATAAACGTAGTTAACAGTGAGAGGACGTTTCTTTTTTTGCTGAGTTTATTTTATGTGGTTGAAATACTTTCAGCTGATGCTGATAAAGATAGCACCTTTACAGATGGTCCCTAACCACACATTCATTCTCTCTAAATCATATTTCTCCACTCCTGTTCCTAAGTGAAAATGTACATTTGGTTTATAATTTTACTGCAAGAAATGCTTAATTCTGCAGGACTTAATATTACATTAGGATATGCGAGAGGTTATAGACCCACAGTCATTGTCCATTAACCCATCTGAACAGTGGGCCTGCATTTTGAAGTCCCCGTCTTGTGAATGTCGAATTTGTTTAGTGCCTCACTTCACCAAATCCTTCCCAAACATTAGGCTACTGTTCTGGCCATCCCCTCTCTTTATTTTAAAATCTCAATTTCACAGCTTTTCTCTCATTGAATTCAACTCTGAAATTGTCCTTTTTTCCTCAGTGGATCAACGTGAACACTTTTTGCCCAAGTTCCCAAAGCATTTGGCAATTTGTGTGTAAAGTAGTTGGCGAGCGTACAGTACAGGGTTTTAGGCTTGGTTTCTGTACAGCACTTTGTGACATCAGCTGATGTAAGAAGGGCTTTATAAATAAATTTGATTGACCCTATACAAATTGTTATTTAATTTAGTCCGTTTCATGCATAACATGCATAGTATTTTTGCTACGTGTCATACATATGAACTCAGTATAGTGCATTTTTATTGTTACAGAGAAGACACCATCATGCCCCATGTATACAAACGTAAAACCAGCAGGGGTCTAGCCCAGGGTAGAATGACTGCCCCCTCTCATTGAAGCCACGGACGTTCAAGGCTGCCTGCAGTACTGTTTGTTTGCAGAAAACAGGATCCCCTATTATAGTGAATGGAAAAATGACTGTCTAAATCTAATGTGGTCAATTTTCCTGTAAATATTTTTTTCTAAGTTAATCATGGTACCAATAATTGCTTCTAATACACCAGATGTACACTGAGTGTTCTTTCCATGACATAGACTGACCAGGTGAATCCAGGTGAAAGCTATGATCCCTTATTGATGAAGGGGAGGAAACTAGTTAAAGAAGGATTTTAAACCTCTATGGGATGGGTGTCCCTAAACCGGGACGGTTGTTGCTAATGTGCGTTAATGTGACTAGAATGACGTTGTATACAACAGTCAACTTTCCGGAACATAGACATATCTTAAATGGGCAGAAAGCTTACATTCTTGTTAATCTAACTGCAGTGTCCAATTTACAGTAGCTGTTACAGTGAAACATTGAAAATGTATCAGTTGACCAGTTCAGCACATTTGGGCAAACTCCTAGCAGACTTGATACAAAATATTGTGTAGTAATGCAATTCTTCACTGGATCAGTCTGAAAATGTGCACACACAATGCTGCCATCGGATGGCCAAAATCTAAATTACACCTACACTCCTATCTGAATGAATGGCCTTTCTCTTGCATTTCAAAGATGATAAAAAAAAAGAAGAATAAAAAAACATGTTTTTTTGTTTCTATTATCTTTTACCAGATCTAATGAGTTATATTCTCATACATTAATTTCACATTTACACACGCTTCAAAGTGTTTCCTTTCAAATGGTACCAAGAATATGCATGTCCTTAATTCAGGTCCTGAGCTACAGGCAGTTAGATTTGGGTGTGTCAGACAATTGAGACATGGATTGTGGATGTGTGCCGTTCAGACAGTGAATGGGCAAGACAAAATATTTCATTGTCTTTGAACGGGGTATGGTAGTAGGTCCCAGGTGCACCAGGTTGAGTGTGTTAAGAACTGCAACCCCCATGAGTTTTTTTCACACTCAATAGTTTCCTGTGTGTATCAAGAATGGTCCACCATCCAAAGAACATCCAGGCAACTTAACACAACAGTGGGCTAGCATCCCTGTGGAACACTTTCGACTCCTTGTCGAGTCCATGCCTTGACGAATTGAGGCTGCAACTCAATATTAGAAAGTTGTTCGTAATGTTTTGTGCACTCAGTGTACGTCTTTAAACCGGTTATTTTAAAATCGCACACAAAATATGTTAGAAAAATTATTTAGTACGCTCAGCCTTCAACTTGAGTTACCCAATGAGAGGGGGCAGCACTGAGCTAGCCTGCGACGTCATTTCCTGGAGTAGCTCAAACTGAGCATGTTATGTCTCCATGAGCCGCTATCTTAACCCGACTTCCCTTGGCTCCGATGCACAATTGAGTCTTCCTATAGGAATGTATGGTGTCACGTGAGCGATGGCCGTGTCCATTCATATATACAGTCGTTGGTCTTGCCCCCTCTTGAGGTCCTTGAGAGAGCAGCCAAGGAAGTGAGAGAAGGGAAGAAGTCCATTCGAGCAGCAGCAAGGGATGAAAAAATAGACTGAATGACAAAAAAAAAAAAGGAAACAAACACGTAGATGTGCAAAAGAGAACCTATGTTACACGCGAGGTCATATCGAAGACATCCACATCCCGTGAATTAATCTTTGATCCACCAGCACCCTCACCTACTGTCACAGGACACCATCACTTACTTACCCCAAGGCGACTCAACTTACCCTGTCCCTGTACTCAATTTACCCCGTAAGTTGTGCCAAGATACCACTTTTTTTTGTTGCACGAGCTACGTTTTCAAAATGTTTACATGCATGCTGATTATTTCCAGGGATAGACAACATTCTGAAATACAGTATATGTAGATGTCTTTGTTAAAACAATACTATATTTACGTTGACGTAGTGATGCTACTCTCCCTTAATATGTTCCAATCCTCAGTGTAGTCATTTCTTGCGGCCTGGTATAGATTATGTTGGAGGAAGAGAAACAATTGAATTTGTACAACAGTAGCTGTACTCCATTGCTCTCTCAGAATATCATAGTATACTATTGGCTAGTGGGGAAACATTTAACCCATGACTGTATCGCCTTGTGCACTGATATCAAGGCAGGTGATCCATCTGGTTTGATCTAATACGTCATGTGATTGATCAAGGTGAATTACTCAGGTAGATGCAGAATGAATGATGACCAGTCCTTTCTGTGTAATATGACTTATCAGGCCACACATCTTTTTGCAAGGTGTATCAGAATAAGATGACAATACAGCTTTTCAAACTGGTCAACAGTAACAGCCTCGAGGTTGGTCTTCCCAGGCATTAGGACAGACAGTTGTCTTCGACCCCCCCCCCCCCCCCCCAGCTGTGTCTGGAGTGATGGGTCCCTATGATCTCCAAGCTTGTTTAGAGGGTGCAGAAGTACACAGCCGTTTTCTCCTAGTGATAGGTGTGTGTGTGTGTGTGTGTGTGTGTGTGTTGCTTCACTGCACTGCTGATAGAGAGAGAGAAAGAGAGATGGAGAGAGAGACGGAGAGAGAGAGAGAAAGAGAGCGAGACGGAGAGAGCGAGAGAAAGAAAGCGAGAGAAAGAGAGCGAGAGAAAGAGAGAGAGCGAGAGAGAGAGAGCCATGTTGGAAAAGCTTCACAAGGTCAGACCCAGAGCTCATTAAGAGGAGAGAAGGGGGGTCCCAGACGTCCCATTCTCACTAACCTTATTCTGTAATTAGTCTTTGTTTCCTCCTAACACTCTGGCCATGCCACCTGGAGGTGGAACACCATTTAGACTGGGCTCCTTCCCAGCACCGCCCCATAGTGACACTGGTGTCACTGTCCCTGTCTCCCCTGCTTCCCTCTTCTTCTCTTCCCAGTCTGGCTCTCTGGCTTGGAGTCCCAACCCCCCTCTCCAATCCCACCACTCCACCCTACTTCCCATACACACCACTAGATCAGTGGTGTAGTGACAGTCCCTCTCTCCTCTACTCTGCCCAGTCTGGCTCTCTGGTTAAAATGATAAGCATCCACCCCAGCATGCTTCCCATTAACACCACTTTCCCACCGCTTTTGAACGTGTTACATATGCTTTTATCAGAACATATTGTTTCTGTATTTTAAACAAATTGTAGCATTTATGGAAAGGATGAGTGTCAAGTTCAGGGCTGCTTAGGATGCCAGTTGTATCTGTCGTCTTTGGGGAGTGTTCAGGGCTGTGTGGTGGCTTGGTGTGTCCAAGGTGTAGCAGCAGAGTGGGTGTGTGGAGGGTGGGTATCAGGGCTCTGAATGGCAGACCCTGGCTCAGTAACTCACTTAGGTTCCCATTCACCAGCCTGTGAGATCCAGTGGCAGCTCCTGTATGGCAGTCCTCTTGTATTAATGATGACGGATGAGAGAGAGAGAGCACCCTACTTCTCCAGTCTCTCTTGGGTCAGGAACTTTCTCGAGTTCTGGGTACAGCTGACCTAGAAAACGGGGATGTCACTTCCACACCCAGCGACAGCAGCAGTACCCTTTGGGATTAGAGGAGTAGTGGAGATAAATAATAAGAGAAGTCCTCCGACATGTTGACTGTTATTGCCTTAGTTTTCAAAGAGAGATATCAAGGGGAAGCCTGTCTAAGTCTTAGTAGTTTTTTTTATCCCTGCTCTCTGTATTTTCATGTTATGTGTGGTTGTACACAGCTGGGAGTCGAGATGAACCTGCTCTTGCGTGTGTGTGTGTGTGTGTGTGTGTGTGTGTCGGTGCTGCCACTATCTGTCATAGATACACCCCACCCCCTCCTCTACCTCTGCTGGATGCACCTGTTTATCTGCCTGTCATGTTCCATCATTGTGACTACCCTGGGCTGAATGGTGGCGTTGCCATGTCGATCTCCATCGGCGACGGTGCATCTGTTAGGCCTGACCACCCGGAACCTGGCAGAGATCCACCGCCCCCTGATGAGGACTGACACTGGATGATGACTTCAGAGGGGGGCGCTCACCCCCCTCTACACGTCCTCTCACCCGTCACTCAATCTGCTGCCACGGCAACCACCGCTCCAGTTCTGAGATATATGATGCGGCGTAACTACTGGACTTAAAAACGGCATTGTTTTATGTATTTATAGCGAAGGCTTCATATACTGCAGTCTGAGGTCAATGTTCATTTCAAGTGAGATTGTATTCATTGTTTGGTAGAACAAGGCGATTCCCCGGGGCTGTGCTGAAACAATGTTTATTGGGAGGAAGTTAGCTGTAGAATCCCATCCGTTCCATCTTGCGGAGATTGCATTGTATTGTCCACATCTATCTGTCATTAGTGTGTTGACATATGGATAACTGTCATATGGCGAACTCTTCATGGGGTTTGAATAAACGACGTCTGGAACCAGAGCATAGTTTGCAGCTGCAGTGTGGGATCCAGAGCTGGTGTGAGAATAGAATAGGGACGGACTTGATGGGATTTCAGAAATCTATGAGGCCGATGATGAATGCTTGAAATAGGTTTGTCTGGAGGTTGATAAGCCATTTGTTTTCATTAGCCTGATGCTAGCCTAAGCCTTCAGAGGGGGAATGGGGTGGGAAGCTGGGTGTAGGGGGCAGAGAGATGGGCCTGCTAACAGAATTAGCCTAGCATCCTTATCCTGGCTTCTCCAACCCCTCCGGTAGCCTTCCTCCTGGGTCCAGGGGTGAATCAGACAGGCCTTGGAGAGAAACAGGGTGACAGTCAAATATCATTCACTCGGTGTCGCCGCTTCGCTCTCATTGGAGCATGTCCATTAAATATTGACAACACGTTATCTCAGAGTGCAACGGAGATGTAGAAATAACGCCAAGAGGAGGTGTTTGATAGAACTGGTATGTCTCCAAACTTTCACCACTGTTTGAGTGTCAGTGTCTTGGAGCACAAGGCAACGTTTAAGTGCAGTCTTTGTGTGAGTTCAGTACCACACCTTTTACCTCAGCTTCTGTTGCTCCTGTATGTATTTGGCTGGTGGGGTGTTGTTGGGGGTGGCATTGGGTGAGGCATTTCTACACTGCTCTCATAAGAGGAAACCCCTTTTCTCTGTGGTGTTGAAGTCAGTACAGTTTCCTTCCCATCCAACCTAAACGCAGTAGTGACAGCCACCATCCTCTGACACCAGACTAATGTACCCCATTGCCTTACTCTAGGGAAGGATATCGATACGATTCAAGATGAGCCTGTGGTACTCAGTCACTTAAATAAAGGGTTAGAGACTGTGAGTAGCCTGTACAATAAGTGTGTGTGGGTGTGCATGCATGTGTGTGCGAACTGTACGGCACAGCGAGACAGATGGAGCTGAGGATGGAGATGGGGCTAGAGCTGTGGATCCAGTGCCTTAGGACTATGTATACCATAGGAGACTTCTAGGGCCTGTCTAATTGGTGGCTTTCACTGTGGATTAGGATAGACGATTAGGCCTACTCTACTGTATCTGGTAGCTCTCCTAGATAAGACATTATGAGGGATCTACGGTATGAGGGCGATGATGATAATGATAAGTGGGTAAATTGTCTTTAAATACAATATAATGTTCTCAGGGAATATCCGAGAGCTTATTAGGACAATGATATATGTGACTGACCACCATTTTCAGTCTTATGTTGCAACATTTTAAATGGTGTTTTTTAAATATTTTTTTTTACATGGGATGAAAGTATAGACCCAGAGCTACAAAATGGTAAATCATACACTGCAGATGAGGAACAATGGGAAAGTAAACTCTGCTTTGAAAGTTAATCAACTTTTAACCCACTTCTGAGAAAATGGCCGTTGAATATTTGGTACACCTACTGGAGAGCTGTTCTTTGTCTACACCCTTTCAGCATCGTTCACACCCTCTTAAGCCCCACCCATCTTTTTAATGATTTATGTTCGGCCATGTGCTAAACAGAGTGAGTAAGGTAGTGTAGTACACATGTTCATGAAATACAATAGATGGCCATAATCACCACCAGACACAACTGGCTAGCTTGATGAGTCATGTTATCATCTGGCGAAGAGGAGTCTTTTGTTTAAACATGTAGCTAGTTATCTAGCTAAACAATGAACCATAATCCCAACCCATACAGTGCTAGAAATACAAATGGATTGTCATAGTTAGCCATCATGCATGAAATGCTGTAGTATGAATCTGCAGGTAGCTAAAGATAACCAACTAGGTTCAATGTTAGCTAGCTAGCTAACATTCGGTTATAATTAGCAATGCACATGACTTTCTGAGATACTAATAATATTACTACACAGATCATACACATAGCGTTAGCTAGCAAGCCAGCCAGCTAACATTAGCTAGCTAGCTAACAGTATGCTTTAACTTGCAATGAAAATGACTTTCTGACCAAATTTGAAATGACTAATATCTTGAAAATATAGCTAGACCCTTACTCGTGGATGAATGCTTCACGGCAAACTGGAACTTTAACTAAGTAAGACGTCGTGTAATTTCCGTTTTGTTTGTACAGTTTGCTTGGCCTGTTGTGTCAAGTCGCTCATGTTCACACTGTCTGTGTACAAAGCCATAATAATCATCAGATCTTTTTTATTGACTTATTTTTATTATAATTGTATAAATGTTTTGAAATTATGTTTTACAGCTTTTTCTTTTGTTGTTACATTTTTTATTTTATTTATTTAATTTCACGTTTATTTAACCAGGTAGGCCAGTTGAGAACATGTTCTCATTTACAACTGCAACCTGGCCAAGATTAAGCAAAGCAGTGCGACAAAAACAACAACACAGAGTTACACATAAACATACGTACAGTCAGTAACACAAAAGAAAAGAAAAATAGAAAAATCTATGTACATTGTGTGCAAATGTAGAGAGGTAGATGTGCAGATGACGATGTGCAAGTAGAGATACTGGGATGCAAAAGAGCAGGAGGGTAAGTAATACTATGGGGATGAGGTAGTTGGGTGTGCTATTTACAGATTGTCTGTGTACAGGTACAGTGATCGGTAAGCTTCTCAGACAGCTGATGCTTAAAGTTAAAGAGGGAGATATAAGACTCTAGCTTCAGAGATTTTTGCAATTCGTTCCAGTCAGTGGAAACAGAGAACTGGAAGGAACGGTGGCCAAAGGAAGTGTTGACTTTGGGGATGACCAGTGCAATATACATGCTGGAGCACGTGCTACGGGGGTGGGTGTTGCTATGGTGACCAGTGAACTGAGATAAGGCGGGACTTTTCCTAGCAAAGACTTATAGATGACCTGGAGCCAGTGGGTTTGGTGACGGATATGTAGTGAGGGCCAGCCAACGAGAGCATACAGGTCACAGTGGTGGGTAGTATATGGGGCTTTGGTAATAACACGGATGGCACTGTGATAGACTACATCCAGTTTGCTGTGTAGAGTGTTGGGGGCTATTTTGTAAATGACATCGCCAAAGTCAAAGATCGGTAGGATAGTCAGTTTTACGAGGGTATGTTTGGCGGCATGAGTGAAGGAGGCTTTGTTGCGAAATAGGAAGCTGATTCTAGATTACATTTTTGATTGGAGATGCTTAATGTGGGTCTGGAATGAGAGTTTACAGTCTAACCAGACACCTAGGTATTTGTAGTTGTCCACATATTCTAGGTCAGAACAGAGTAGTGATGCTAGTCGGGCGGGAGGGTGCGGGCAACAATTGGTTGAAGAGCATGCACTTAGTTTTACTAGCATTTAAAAGCAGTTGGAGGCCATGGAAGGAGTGTTATATGGCGTTGAAGCTCATTTGGAAGTTTGTTAGCACAGTATCCAAAGAAGGGCCAGATGTTTACAGAATGCTTTCATCTGCGTAGAGGTGGATCAGAGAATCACCAGGTTGGTGATCTGTTTATTAACTTCGCTTTCGAAGATTTTAGAAAGGCAGGGCAGGATGGATTTAGGTAGCTTTCCAATATTTGGGGAATAGGCTAGTAATAGGGGTTGCAACAATTCTGGTGGATAATCTTAGAAAGAGAGGGTCCAGATAGGCTAGCCCAGCTGATTTGTAAGGATCCAGTTCTTTCAGAGCACCAGCTGTCTGAATCTGGGTGAGGGGGGGGGGGGGGGGGGGGGGGGTTGCTGCAGGGGGTGCTGAGATGTTGGCCAGGGTAGGGGTAGCCAGGTGGAAAGCATGGCCAGTCATAGAAAAAAAAATGTTTAAAGGATCTATTATCATAGTTTTAAATGGTGGTGACAGTGTTTCCTATCCTCAGTGCAGTGGGCAGCTGGGAGGAGGTGTTCTTATTCTCCATGGATTTTACAGTGTCCCAAAATATTTTGGAATTAGTGCTACAGGAAGCAAATTTCTGTTTGAAAAAGCTAGCCTTAGCTTTCCTAACTGACTGAGTATAGCGGTTCCTGAATTCCCTGAAAAGTTGCATATTGTGGGGGCTATTCCATGCTAATACAGAACGCCACAGGATGTTTTTGTGCTGGTCAAGGGCAGTCAAGTCTGGGGTGAACCAAGGGCTATATCTGTTCTTAGTTCAACATGTTTTGAATGGGATCATGCTTATTTAAGATGGAGAGGAAAACACTTTTGAAGAGGAACCAGGCATCCTCTACTGACGGGAGGAGGTCAATATCCTTCTAGGATACCTGGGCCAGGTCAATTAGAAAGGCCTGCTCGCTGAAGCGTTTTAGTGAGTGTTTGACTGTGATGAGGGGTGGTCTTTTGACCGCGGACCAAGTAAGCACGCAGGCAATGAGGCAGTGATCACTGAGATCCTGGTTGAAGACAGCAGAGGTCTACAGTATGTATACATGTACATTCTAGAATAAAAAATACGAGCTGGCGCACACCCAGAAAAATGATTTTGTGTGGAAGTGCTGACTAATGGCAAATAAACTATAAACTATAAAAATAGAGTCACACACTCCACATATAACCTCCCAGTAATTTATTGGGTAAATCACCAGTGTTTCGGCATCGCTGTGTCTTCAGGGTATATTTATATAGTTTACATGTACATTTTACACACATGCCACATTTTTTCTATAACTTTTTTTTACAGTAGTTACATAGAAATAATAAAGTAATTTGATATTTTGCTATGCAATACATCTCGATAGATAGTACTTATACACTATAAATCAAATTTTCATTCATAACTATTATAGAACATGAGCTTTTAACCCACCTCTCAGCTACTCTCAGTCCATCCCACCTATCTCCGTAAACCACCATCTTATGATTTCCATGTGCCATATATTTGTCAACTGTGCTGTGATGTTTCACATAAATTATGAACCTGTAATCGCATAGCATCTACAGATTGTAAGTTAATTAACCTCTCTAGGGTAGGGGGCAGCATTCTGAATTTTGGATGAAAAGCATGCCCAAATTACACGGCCTGCTACTCGGGCCCAGAAGATGTAATATGCATATAACAGATAGATTCGGATAGAAAACACTCTAAAGTTTCCAAAACTGTTAAAATAGTGTATGTGAGTATAACAGAACTGATTTAGCAGGCGAAAACCTGAGAAAAATCCATTCAGGAAGTAGTTATTTTTTGGTTTTGTAGTTTTCTATTCAATGCCATTACAGTATACTCAATTTGCAGTTCCTATGTCTTCCACTAGATGTCAACAGTCTTTAGAAATCGTTTCATGCTTGTGTTCTTATAAATGAGGGAGTAAAACCAGTCTGAACGAGTGGACCCTAACGTGTCGAAGCTCTTTTTCAGGCGCATGTGCATTTCTTGTTTACCTTTTTATATTGACGACGTTATTGTCCGGTTGAAATATTATAGATCATTTAGGCTGAAAAACAACCTGAGGATTGAATATAAACATCATTTGACATGTTTCTATGAACTTTACGGATACAATTTGGATTTTTTTGTCTGATTGTTTTGACTGAGTTTGAGCCTGTGGATTACTGAAGAAAACGCGCTAACAAAACTGAGGTTTTTGGATATAAAGAGGATGAAAACTAAAACTATCAGTCAATGGAGGGAAAAGTCAAGGTGTTCTTGAAACGTAGTCTCAAGATGAAGGACGAAGAGGTGGAAACAATTGATTTTCAAAGAGCTCACCATTTTGGTGGCAGAGCAGAGGGAAGGCCCCGTCCGATAGTAGCTATGCTAACTCACTACAAAATGAAAATTGCCTTGTTACAACAGGGTAGGGAATTGAAGAACACCCCATTCTCTATTAATGAACAATTTCCTCATGAAATAGTGGAGAGACGATGTGCCCTGTATCCCACTTTCAAAAGTCTCTGAGCAGAGAAGCAGAATGTTCGTCTAGCAGTTGATAAATGATATGTAAATAATCAAATGTTCAAGGACTCGAAGATTACAACGTGGCTGTGAGTGTAGCTACCTCCTGTTGAAGTGGTCCCCGATACATATTTGCACCGCATTACACAGTACAAATATGGATTCATAGTTTTTTTACAATTTAATTTATTTTGCTTGAACAACTTTTTTTTGTTTTTATTCATGCAATATGGAATCGTGGACTTAAAATAAGGTTGGATTTATGGTAATGCAGAATGGTTGTGATGAACGTATCCTTTTTCTTTTTAGGCAATATGGAACTTTGGACTATATGGACGTAATATCAGGTTTTGATTTAGGGGAAAGCGAGGATGGGTAAGGCTGACAATTTTTTTCTTCATTATTTTTTTATCTATTTAATTAGAGATTGTACATTATAAATACCAAGGTAATTTCTTTTGTTTAATATGATATGTCCTAATTGTAAAGTTTGGGTATATTATGACTTAAAAACTGTTATATAGTGCGGCCCTTGTTCGCCGATGTGAATCGGAATGATTCTCTTTTAAGATAATAAATATGAATAGATATATTATAGGGCTAGGATAAAGGATTATATAATTAAAAACCTACCTAGGTTCTCTGTTGGAATAGGCCTATACGATCCTAAAATAATTGCTATTACACTTTTACATTGAAAAAATACATCTCAATATAAAAAATGTAAAGGATGATTATTCTTCCGATACACACCGGCAAATGGATGGATTAGGCATTGTCAACAGGGTTGTTGTCTCTAGTGTGTGTGGGCTGGTTAACACTGGGATAAAGTGATTAACGTTAACGGTAGAACTAATACAATAATTGGCTTATGGAAGCACTTCTCTAAGCAAGAGAAAGGTATATTATGTATTTCTATAGAAGCTATTTATTCTTCCTTTTATTTTCTCGATCCTAATGGTATAGGCCTAGGTGTAAAACGACCTAGGTGTAAAATATCCGAATTAAAAACCCTGGAATTAAAAACATAATGTTTAGGGTGGAGAGAGGAATGGTTTTACAAGTTTACTCGCTTTGGATTGTCAGTACTGCATGTGTTCTTGGCTGTCGTGCCGTGGCTGTGTCTGAATTGATTGTGCGTTGAACTTGAGTATGCCTTCCCATAAGGGAGTGCCCGGGGTTGGCTTGCGGTCGGCTCTGGCACAGCCATGGCACAATACAACAGGATATATTGTGATGCCTTAGACACATTTTTACTTGCTTTCATTAGCGGCCGTTAGAATCAATGTTCCTTTTTCCTTCTTCCTTTTTTTGTCGGAATACAACGGGATATAATGAGCACTACGTGAAATATGTAATGGACCTAAAAAAAGGGACTGTTCTTGCGATATATTTAGGTTGTTTTCTCTTCTTTTTCTTCTACGAACAATTGAATCCAATGAACTGAGCAGGCTGGGCTGACATGCTTATAGCCTTGCTAGGATTTTAAAAATTAGCATGCATGTATAAGATTGTGCCGTTATTATTTATATTAATATGATCTATTATTGTTACTATTTTTTCTGACTGTTTTCATTGTTATTTGGTTAGTTCTCTTAGGCATCCTCATAGATAATTATGTTATAATGACACTGCCCATATTTCCCTCTGACCAACACCAATTGGCGGCCAAGGGTTTGCCTTAGGACGCAAAGGTGCGTCATGAGTCAAGGAGATGGTCTGATGGTCTTAGTGACAACAGACCTAGATATGGGGGAGGTTTTAGTAGGTGGAATATTAGAACAATTGTAGGTTTACAAAGTTGCAGATACAGTATGCTTAACAATGCAAATTTTTATGGTACAGCTATATGGACACTTAATCATCATGGTGCTTTTAATGGTACGTTTACAAACACTGGTTATGGTAAGTATAATTGAAACGTGGGTATCATTATGGTAAGTGGGGAAATAAGTATAGCCAGTTATAATTGTAATGGCTTAGCAGATCATAAAAAAAGAAGATCCATTTTTTACATGGCTAAAAGAGAAAGAATATAATATATATTGTTTACAGGAAACTCATTCTACAAATATAGATGAGGTTGGGTGGAAAAAGGACTGGGAGGGTGAAATATGTTTTTGTCATGGTCAAAGAAACTCAAAAGGGGTGATTATACTAATTAATGCAAATTTTGATCCGATTGTGCAAACTGTGAAAACAGATCTGCAAGGATGATGGATTATTTGTATTTTATTTGATACATTTTACCCCCTTTTCTCCCCAATTTCGTGGTATCCAATTGTTAGTAATTACTATCTTGTCTCATCGCTATAACTCCCGTACGGGCTCGGGAGAGTCGAAGGTCTAAAGTCATGCGTCCTCCAAAACACAACCAAGCCGCACTGCTTCTTAACACAGCGCGCTTCCAACCCGGAAGCCAGCCGTACCAATGTGTCGGAGGAAACACCGTGCACCTGGCTACCTTGGCTAGCGCGCATTGATCCCAGCCCGCCACAGTAGTCGCTGGTGCGCGATGGGACAAGGATATCCATACCGGCCAAACCCTCCCTAAATTATATTTTGAAAGAGGAAGCAAAATATTTTAAGCGTATCTTTTCTTTACAGTCTCCTCCATTTCCACTGAATGATGTTAACTGTAAGGATTTCTTTCCTAATAATAATAATAATGTAAAATTAACAAATTTACAGAAAGACCGGTGTAAAGGCCAACTTACAGAAGAGGAACATTTTGAGGTAATAAAGTATTTTCAGTCTGGAAAAATACTTTTTTGATGTACTCAAAGATCCATTATTAGCATGTTTTAATTATTCTTCTACAAATGGTAGACTTTCAGGTACTCAACAAGAAGGTTTGATTTCATTACTACTTAAACCAGACCCAGGTTGTAAGTATAAAGATCCAATCCATTTAAAAAAACTCTAACACTTCAATGTTGAGATGTGAAAATCCTGGCGAAATGCATAGCATATAGAATAAAAAAGGTTATACCAGATATTGTTCATCCTGATCAGACAGGTTGGAGATAATATAATGGAGATAATATACGACAATTTCTTGACACAATTGAACATTATGAAACATTGAAGATACCAGGTCTGGTCTTCAAAGCAGATTTTGAAAAGGTGTTTAATAAAGTATGATTTAGAATTTATACATAAATACCTGGAATACTTTAATTTTGGTGAATGTCTTATACATTGGGTTAAAGCAACCCCAGATGTAAAATAGTAAACAATGGTTACTTCTCAGAAAGCATTGAGCTTTTAAGAGGAGTAAAACAAGGCTGTCCGTTGTCTCCATATCTATTTATTATGGCCATTGAAATGCTTGCTAATAAAATTAGATCCAACAAGAACATCAAGCGGTTATAAATCCAAGGGATGAAAACAGAAGTGTCTGGATCCCTGCAAAGTCTCATTGAAGATCTTGATCACTTTTCTAGCCTCTCTGGATTAAAACCTAATTATGACAAATGTACCATATAACGTATTGGAACGTAAAAAAATGCAGTGTTTACACTACCTTTTAGTTTACCAATAAAATGGGTGGATGGTGAAGTAGACATGCTTGGCATTCACATCTCAAAAAATATAAATTAACTTACCACAATTAATTTCAACAGAAAGGTAGAAAAAAATAGATAAGATTTTGCAACAATAGAGATGTTAAATACTTGTCTATTTATGGCAAAATTACATTGATTAACTCTTTGGTCCTATCACAGTTTACTTACTTACTAATGGCATTGCCTACTCCAGATGATTCGTTTTTAAAATCATATGAGCAAAAAATATTTCATTTTATTTGGAATGCCAAGCCAGACAAAATTAAACGTGCCAATTTATACAATGAATATGAGTTTTGGGGGCTAAAATTATAAAATATTAAAGCTTTAAACCTCTCACTAAAAGCTTCACTCATACATAAGTTATACTTAAACCCAAAACGGTTCTCCAGTAGATTATTAAGAAAAGCTCATTTTTGTTCAAAATGGCTTTTTTGCCTTCATATAGATTCTAATAACTTCTCATTTCCGACTAATTGAAAATTAAATGTTGTTTAAAGTATCGCCCTTTCTTAAAGAAGCCATACAAAAGCTGGTTACAATTTCAGTTTTATCCTCCAGAAAAGATAGAAGAAATATTTCAACAAATGTTATGGTTGAACTCAAATATATTGATTAATATAAAAAACGTTCTTTATGGAATTGTTTTTTAAAATGATATTATATTTATTGATGATATTATGAATATGAATGGAGGAGTTATGTCACATATTGTCACGTTCTGACCTTAGTTCTTTAGTTATGTCTTTGTTTTAGTATGGTCAGGGCTTGAGTTGGGTGGGTTGTCTATGTTAGTTTTTCTATGATTTACTATTTCTGTGTTTGGCCTGGTATGGTTCTCAATCAGAGGCAGCTGTCAATCATTGTCCCTGATTGAGAACCATATTTAGGGAGCCTGTTTTCTATTGTGTTTCGTGGGTGATTTTTTCCTGTTGTGTGACTGCACCAGCCAGAACTGTTCTCTGTCGTTTCTCTTTGTTATTTTTGTCATTTCCGTGTTCATTTTAATAAATATGGACACATACCACGCTGCACTTTGGTCCTCACCTTCTTCCACCAACAACGGCCGTTACACATATGCAGCTATCAAAAATATATGGGAATATCTGCTCAAGCCAAACTTACAACCAACTGATTGCAGCACTACCACAAAAACTGAGGAGGCAAGAGGAAAAGGGAGAAGGTAGGGAATTTGGTTGCCTGCCCTATATTAAAGATGCAAATTGGCTGAAAGGAACTGGCATAAATAGAAAAATATACCAGTTTCATCTGAGGACAAAAATGTTGACAGCTGCGCCATACAGGTTGCAAAATAAATGGGAGGAGATTTTCGATGTACCAATTCCATGGCACATGGTTTATGAACTGCTACAAAAAACGACACTTTACGTAACACAATTAAATTCTTGCCACCAACAGAATGCTATATATGGGGCTTACAAAAATCTCAGCTCTGTAGATTTTGTTGCGAAGAGACAGAATCAATAGATCTCTTATTCTGGCATTGCCGCTATGTAGCATGTTTCTGGTCACAGGTTCAGGAATGGTTAAAAAATAACAACATTCACGTAAAATTAACCTTACAAATAGCAGTGTTGGGCGATCTGGAAAGCCATAGCCAATCAACAAATAATATAATTATACTCGTAGGAAAGGTTTTCATCTTTAGCTCAAAATCTGTGGATAATATACGATTAGAAAGATTCAAAAATGTTGTAAAACATCACAGCACAATTGAAAAATATATGGAAACCAAACAAGGGCGGTCTATGGTGATGTCACATTCGTTGAATGGAGGAGACCAAGGCGCAGCGTGTGGTGAATACATTATTCTATTTATTAACGAAGAAACACTAAACAAACTATACAAAACAACAAGACGAAAGTGACACTATATATAAACAAGTGCAGACACAGGCAACTAACCATAGACAATAACCCACGAAATACCCAAGGAATATGGCTGCCTAAATATGGTTCCCAATCAGAGACAACGATAAACAGCTGCCTCTAAATGAGAACCAATCTAGGAAACCATAGACATACAAAACCCCTAGACAGGAACAAAAACACATACATCACCCATGTCACACCCTGACATAACCAAAATAATAAAGAAAACAAAGAATACTAAGGTCAGGGTGTGACAGGTGATAGGTGGAAAGGGCTGAGGGTTGGGATTAAAGAGTTTGTTTGGTAATGTATTGTTGTTATATGTAAAAGTAAAACGTATATGTAAAATGTGTATGTAAAATGTATAGGTAAAGTGTATGTATATGTAGCAAAAAAGCTGGAAAAAAACAAAGATATTTGTCATCTGAATTGGGGGGGGGGGGGGGTTAAAAAAATAACCTGTCTGATCTGGATGAATAATATCCGACATCACCTTTTTAATTATATGTGCCATGCATCATATCTTTCTCCCTCTCTGTCATGGAATCAATCATACTCCAGAATTCTTCATCTCCTTCTCATACTCTGCTTCCACCGGGCATTCCACTGATTTTAAAACTCGGTCAACTTTGTCTATGACAACAACACTGTTGATCGCTGTT
>NC_048590.1:20563412-20595912 GCF_013265735.2 Oncorhynchus mykiss
TGATATTGGGTCTGAGATGGATCAACATGATGTGTATCACAGCGATATTCAGTGACATGGGGGATAACCCATGGCTGGATGTGCTTGTGTGTTCAGACCCCCTGCAGAGATCTGCTTGTTGAGAGCCTTTCCACAGCTCGGATAACATTGAAAAAAGGGATGCAATGTCCTCTTGTTAACTGCACTTGATAACATTGAATGATGGTTGTACTATGCTCTAGTCCACATCTCAAGCTGACTTAAATAATGTTGTGGGCCCACCCAGATTGAGTAAGCTACCGTGGTGCTGTGCTGTGGAGAGGGTGAAGCTAAGGATGATTGATGGGTCATGGGAAGTGTTTCATTAACTATTGGCTAAAAGAGAGGGGAAAAAATGTCACCATCTTCGGTTTTCGAGCCAAATAAACCCTACTGCCGCTGATGATATTCTTCCTGTCTCTTGCTTGTGTTTATTCAAATTTTACCGACAGGGTGCTTTTTCCAGTTCAGCACCTCAAACAGTTTTGTGAGAGAAAGGCATTATGCCTGTGTTATTATGCAATTCATCACCAATAATAGATTTGTTTACGGCGCCCCGTCTCATGGTGCTCTCAGCGTTGCATTTTCAAAATAATAATAATACATACTGTATAATGATCCTAATGGTGCAAAAGCCTTTGATAATGTATGTGCTGAGAGAATGGGGAGGCTTGATCAGCTGATCCTGGCTCGATTGTTTTCAAAGCACTGTTTAATGTGGATAAAAGTCCTGGGAGATTCTGTTTTAAAAGCAAGTGGGGTGTTCAATACCTACCTCTCTCTCTCTCACACACACACACACACACACACACACACACACACACACACACACACACATACACACACACGTTCACACGTCGAGTCCTCCGAGGAATCTCTTGCGGTGATATGAATCTCTTAAAACCCTCCCTTGGTCTTTGGCTTCTGTTGAATAAATCTGCGTTTTAGTCTTCCTTTAGCAGTTTAGCTCTGGGTAATTTCAGAACATTTTTCCCTCGCTCCTTGGAGGCCCTAAATGAGTTCTCAAGCTGCTGTTGAACATAGCACAGTGTGTTTAAAAGATCACTGGGTGATTAGAGTCTCCTCTGTGTGCATGTCCATAGTCATTCACTGCATTCCTTTTATACACTATCTTATTAAGACCCTGAAACGGTACCCACTATGCAGCAGTACAATACAGGCCTAGACTCTATCTATATGCCAGGCTCTGGTTAATGTATTCTTCACCAGGGAGTCCCCCTGTTTGTGCACTCTCTTAGTCTCCCCTCCATGTTGACAGAAGTGAGTGTGTCCCTGTGCCTCATGCGTCAGCTCTGAAGGCCACCCTCACAGTGACATAATTAGGTATGACAAGCTCATCAATCCCCCCCCCCCCCCCCCCTCCCGTCAGCACACTCTATCAGTCATTCAGAGCCAATGAGGAGCCTGGTTATGAACACAGGACAGGGGGTGTTGGGGCAGAGCTTCTGATTTGGAGATTGGGAAATAGTTCTGGATGTGCACAGTATTCTGACAGTCACTTTATACCGCCTTATTATTAAAAACGTGTCAGACAAAAGTATTGTTTTCATGGAAGAGTTGAGGGACAGTTCCCCCCCCCCCCCCCCCCCCCCCCCCCCTGCATCTCGTAGCTGGTTGTTGGAACACTCAGCACAGAGGACCCTAGGAGAGCATTTAACACATTGTACAAACAATGTTGAAGACTGGCTGGGATCCCTGCACATTTGTAATACAGACATGGTCTTTCATAGTACACAGCTGTTTTATAGTGCACAACTGAAGTTGATTTCAGGCCACAGGATCAAACATTTAGTCATATGGATTCCACAGTACCTCTCTGGCTGTTGTAGGTCTACTGTATGTGCATTGGTGGCGTGTTTTCAAAGAGCACCTCTGTGGCTCAATCACTCACTCTAACCTGAATGCAGGGCTGCAGAGTGGACCTCTGGTCTGCTCGGGAGCAGGCAGGGGAGGTGGTGGGGAGTGGAGGGGGGTAGGAGCAGAGCTCACACCTGGGATGATTAGCCTAGAAAGGGAGGGGCAGGCAGTTCCCCACGCCTGGTGGGATGTTCCAGAGCCCAGAGGTCTCCTATTAGAACCATGCCACACACCTCCATATGTCTCCAGGTGCTGCTCTCACCCCTGCCTGCCCCGAGCACCACTATAATCAATTTAACAGGAGCGTTTCATAATCAAATATTCAAATGATGATTGCTTATCGACTTTAAGTAATCTCTTAATGCTACTGACCTCTAAAAGCGGGTAGGGTAATCATATTTCACTGTCTTTTATATCCTGATGTGCTTCACTGTGTTTCAGACTGTGTGTGTGTGCGCTCAGTGTTCATTTTAAGGTTTCTCCGGGAGAATGATGAGGTACTTCAGCACATTTGTTATAATCAGACTTAAGTGTGTGATTGTATGTGTGTGTTTGTTTGTTTGCGTGTGTGTGTGTGTGTGTGTGTGTGTGTGTGTGTGTGTGTGTGTTTGTGTTTGTTTGTTTGTTTGTTTGTTTGTTTGTTTGCGTGTGTGTGTGTGTTTGTTTGTTTGTTTGCGTGTATGTGTGTGTTTGTTTGTTTGCGTGTGTGTGTGTTTGTTTGTTTGCGTGTGTGTGTGTGTGTGTGTGTGTGTGTGTATGTGTGTGTTTGTTTGTTTGCGTGTGTGTGAGCCCATTTATGATTGGCACTGAATGCAAAGCGACAGTCAGTAATCCTCATGAATGCAAAAGTAGCTCATTGACTCTCAACTGTTCTTCTTAGCAGTTTGGTTAAGCAGGAATATAAATATCATACTTATAGTATTTATTCATGGTGAATCCCATTCCCTAGCATCTGAAGGTAAAGTGAGGTGTGTGTGTGGAGGTAAGGGAGTTCGGAAAGAATAGACTTTTAAGAGCTATCAAATGTTTCCCTTTAGAAATTCAACACTCTTTCCAATATTGAGTGTACAAAGAATGTGCTTAAGACTTGAGCCTGCTGGAATTAGTCGGGAAAACCATTTTTTTTTTGTCATAAATTATGCATTGAAACAAAGAGACTCTTTTTTTGTTCTCCTGCACATGGGCCTTGGCAAATGCCTTTAAAAAATCTTTCAAATTGTCCATTCAACTCAAAGTTACTGAGTGTCGCAAAAATGTCAAAGACATAAAGTCGGAGGAGATTGAATAAAATAATGCGGGGGGACAGATTAGTCATGCAGAGAACCCACACGGTCTTTCAGCCGAGCACAATGCCACTTTTTATAAGCGCTCCGTCTCCACAAAGGCTGAGTTCAATATATCGAGGATGATACATGGTCAGACGTGTAATCTCCCTTTGATTCTCCGCACTCATTCATCCCCGAACCTTTTCAAGACTGACACTCAGGAGCTGCAGGGCCCGTCTCTGCTCTCCACACGCAGGGCGCTCCACACTACTTGCTGTTTTTAAGAGTTCATTACAGCCAATGGAGCTTCACTCCCTAAAATACAGGCCACAGGGATCCCTCCCACAGTACACTCACAGTGGAGGCATTCCTACTCCCGCTTCAAAACGTCCATTTTATCGACCCGAATGTTCAGGTTTCAGGTCCGTTATTGTTGTAAGATAATGGGGCCTGCCACAGCTGGCGTTCATATGGCTTGGTATGAAAGAATGGAGGATGTTATCAGAATGTTGTGCCTATGATGGCTGAAGGTTGTACGTGAGCTGAAGGTTGTACGTGAGTGTCAGACAAAAATGACTCACACAGCCACACAGATCAATCGAAACACTGGGTGGTGTGCTGGTCTACTGTGGGCCTACTGTACTTGTGAGTGCTGTCTTTATGATTCAACGTGTGATTATGTGTGATGGTCTCTGTATGTGTCTGATAGTGCCTTGTGGGATGGACTGTCATCTATTACTCATGTACTGCATACAGTAGACTCTAGACAACTGGTCAGTGACCATTTTATAGAGGGGAGTGCGCTCATGATAGATGATAGATGCGCTCATGATAGATAGTCTGTTGACCCAATGGATGCCAAGGTAGTCCTCATCAGGAAATGATGCTCATTCAAAGATCATCCAATGTAGAATAAATTAGTATAGTAATAATAATGCTTGAGAACCCGGGGATTATTGTGTTATAACTCCCTCCAAGGGAAACAGCCCCTAGGAGTGTGTTATCACACAATAATTCCCAGGGTCGAGGGCTTTATTGCTTTTATAAAACATAAACGTTTTCATTAAAAAAAAAATATTTTATTGAGTAAATTAGTCTTATATCATCCTTCCACCAGACAATATAGTCCGGACAAAAGACAGTTGTTAGTTCTGAAATTCTAATATTCTCACATTTTGACCGAGTCATTTATTCTATTCATTCCACATTGCTATGGTAAACAAATCATTTTCATCTAGCTAGCTAGTAGAGGTTCAATGAACTTCAATAAACAATGATTTAGTAAATAATGTATAAATAGTGAACAACTAGCTGATTGTTGAGTCAATAAGATAATAGTTAGGCTAGCATTACTTCTCCTTAGCTTTAGTTGGCTAGCTAGCTAGCTAGCAAACACACAATCACATCAAGCAGCTGAAATGACAGCAAACAGTTTTGATTTACCTTTCTTTCTATTGCCAATTTGTTGCGTATATCTATTTGAATGATTTAGATAAATGAATTCGCCTGGATCAGAAAAGCTGTCGGTCTCGTCACGTTCATATACATGGTATGGTGGAGATCACACAAATAAAAGCTACATGTTGCACAGGTCGGATAGACACACAGCGAGGCTTATATTATGCTAAGCTAATAGCATGGGGAAATATAGTTTAGACACTTTTTTCCAGGGGAGATTAAGTTTATAAATTGACTGGCTGGGCTGTGGTAAGGTGGGATTGTGGTGCTATAACTCTCTGCTATCGACCAATCAGCATCCAGGATCCAATCAACCTTATTTGTAAAATAGACATATCACATACCATGCATTTCCTTGTGTTTAGATTGTGGTAGTTAATTAATGACAATGAATTGATGCCAATCAAGTCTGAGAGACGGATGTAAAGTCGGCCTCGGGTTGTGTGTGTGTGTGTGTGTGTGTGTGTGTGTGTGTGTGTGTGTGTGTGTGTCTTTGTTAACTGTGTGTTTAAGGACAGACATGTCTGTACGTGTTTAACAGCGGCATGGACTGGGAGAGGGATGAATCAGTTTCCCTTGGAGATAGCGAGCAGAATCACTGAAGGGTTTGTGCACAATTTAACCTAATCTAGCATATGATTATAAGTCTTAGTGAGGGGTGGCTCCCTCTCACGCACCATCGCCGGCACGCCTGCCAGGCGTGGCACAGGAAGAGAGGAGGGGAGGAGATGATGCAGCTAGTGTGAACGTTAAAACGTTTAAAACTAAATTGAGATTGGTAACGTAAAAAATTAAATCCCTTCACAAAATTAAAATCCCGGTGTGGTTATCACAAAACTATGACTATCAGGTCCCAATCATCATCATAAAGGGAAACATTTAAATTAAACAAATACCTTATGCAACAATGCTGTAATGTTAGTAGGAGGAGAGAAAAAAAGCTAATTGTATTATGTTTTTATTATGTTAAGTCCCCTATATGGGGGACTTTGAGCGGTTCTGGACCGGTTCCGACTGACATTTTGGTGTACAAACCTTATAGTGCCAGAAAGTCCCATCTGTCTGCTCTCCACTGCCACTCTCGTATTGCACCGGCGTAGCACAGATCCACACAGCCCCCGCGACACGAGGGGGCCCCTGACGTGTCATAACCAGCCATAAAACCACACACTATATGTGACAACATGTGTAAATATATGGGTCATGACAGTAATTTGACCAATTTGACAGGCTATGACAAGTTATGTCTACTGTTATGACATATTGTGGCATGGTTAAGATCGTATCATGACGTTTTATGACGCTAGGTGTCAGGTAAAGGGTAACCAAATATTTGAATCTTTGTTCTGCAACCTATACTTAAACAACAGAGGTTTTTGCTGTCCTAGATCTAAAGGATAATGTTTGCTTTATAAATCTTGTTTTATGTTCTAAATCTAGAAAACAATGATATGCCTTTTATGTTGTCTGATCCAGTTAGTTGCATTTTATGAAAAATCACGTGCTTAAAGCTGAAGTTGTGACTAGTCTGCAAAAATTTCAATGGTGTCTCTGTGCCGTTAAGTGGATGTTTAGAAATTCTCTGTTGTCAGTTATATGAAATGGTGCTAATAATGTACTGTCATGAAGTATGATCATTATTATTTTATAGTTATAAGAAAAGTACAAATCTAAAAGGAAATAATTTATAATTTGATTGTTACAAAATTTAAAAAGCATTTCAGTCATTTCAAGCCCCACTTTTGTTGAATTGGAAAAAAATATATAAAAAATTAAAAGCTGACATGAGTCAATAACTATTCAACCCCTTTGTTATGGCAAGCTTAAATAAGTTCAGGAGTAAACAGTTGCTTTGCAAGTCACATAATAAGTTGCATCGGCTTACTGTGTGTGCAATAATAGTGTTTAACATGATTTTTGAATGACTACCTCATCTCTGTACCCCACAAATACACTCTTAGAAAAAAAGGTACTATCTAGAACTTAAAAGGGTTCTTTGGCTGTCCCCATGGGAGAACCCTTTGAATAACCATTTTTGGTTCCAGGTAGAACCTTTTTGAGTCCAATGTAGAACCCTTTATACAGAGGGTTCTACATGGAACCCAATTTAGTTCTACCTGGAACCAACAGGGTTTATCCAATGGGGACAGCCGAAGAACCCTTTAGGAATTATTTTTTCTAAGAGTGTACAACTATCTGTAAGGTCCCTCAGTCGAGCAGTGGAATTTCAAACACAGATCTAACCATGAAGACCAAGGTTGTCTTCCAATGCCTCGCATAGGAGGGCACGTATTGGTAGATGGGTTAAAATAAACGATGAATCTCTTTGAGCAAGTTATTAATTACACGTTGGGTGGTGTATCAATACACCCAGTTACTACAAAGATACAGGTGTCCTTCCCAGCTCAGTTGCTGTAGAGGAAGGAAACAGCTCAGTGATTTCTCCATGAGGCCAATGGTGACTTTAATCAGTTACAATGTTTAATGGCTGTGATAGGAGAAAAGGTGATGATGGATCAACAACATTGTAGTCACTCCACGATACAAACCTAATTGACAGAGTGAAAAGAAGGAAGCATCTACAGAATAAAAATATTCCAAAACATGCATCCTGTTTGCAATAAGGCACTAAAGTTATACTTTAAAGAATGTGGCAAAGCAATTCACTTTTTGTCCTGAATACAAAGCGTTATGTTTAGGGCAAATCCAATACAACACATTACTGAGTACCACTCTCCATATTTTCAAGCGTAGTGGTGGGTGCATCATGTTATGGGTATGCTTGTAGTCATTAAGGACTGGGTAATTTTTCAGGATAAAAAAAGAAACAGAATGGAGCTAAGCGAAGGCAGAATCCTAGAGGAAAACCAGATTAATCTGCTTTCCACCAGACGCTGGGAGATTAATACACGTTTCAACAGGACAATAACCTAAAACACAAGGCCAAATCTACGCTGGAGTTGACAGCGAATGTTCCTGGGTGGCTGAGTTAAATCTGCTTGAAAATGTATGGCAATACCTGAAAATTGTTGTCTAGCTATGGTCAACAACCAACTTAACAAAGTTTGAAGAATTTTGAAAAGAATAATGGGCAAATGTTTCACAATCCAGGTGTGGAAAGCACTTAGCGACTTACCCAGAAAGACTCACAGCTGTAATCGCTGCCAAAGGGGTTTCTAAGGTGGTTTATTGACTCAGGGGGTCGAATACTTATGTAATCAAGATAAATATGGTACCAGTCAAATGCTTGGACACATCTACTCATTCAAGGGTTTTTCTTTATTTGTACTATTTTCTACATTGTAGAATAATAGTGAAAACATCAAAATAACACATATGGAATCATGTATTAACTAAAAAAGTGTTAAACAATTCAAAATGTATTTTATATTTGAGATTCTTTAAAGTAGCCACCCTTTGCCTTGATGACAGCTTTGCACACTCTTGGCATTCTTTCAACCAGTTTCATGAGGTAGTCACCTGGAATGCATTTCAATTAACAGGTGTGCCTCGTTAACTTCATCTGTGGAATTTCTTTCCTTCTTAATGCATTTGAGCCTATAGTTGTGTTGTGACAAGGTAAGTGTGGTATACAGAAGATAGCCCTATTTAGTAAAATACCAAGTCCATATTTTGGCAAGAACAGCTCAAAAAGCAAAGAGGAACGACATTCCATCACTACTTTAAGACATGAAGGTCAGTCAATCTGGAAAGTTTTAAGAACTTAATTAAGAACAAAAAACATGAAGCGCTATGATGAAACTGTCTCTCATGAGGACCCCCACAGGAAAGGAAGACCCAGTGTTACCTTTGCTGCAGAGGATAAGTTCATTAGAGTTACCAGCCTCAGAAATTGCAGCCCATACAAAAATTATTCACGGAGTTCAAGTAATAGACACATCTCAACATCAACTGTTCAGAGGAGAATGCGTGAATCAGGCCTTCATGGTCGAATTGCTGCAAAGAAACCACTACTAAAGGACACCAATAAAAAGAATAGACTTTCTTTGGCAAAGAAACACGAGCAATGAACATTAGACCGGTGGAAATCTGTCCTTTAGTCTGAAAATTTGCGATTTTTGGTTCCAACCGCCGTGTCTTTGTGAGACGCAGAGTAGGTTAATTAATGGATGATCTCCACATGTGTGGTTCCCACCGTGAAGCATGGAGGAGGAGGTGTGATGGTGTGGTGGTGCTTTGCTGGTGATACTGTCAGTGATTTATTTAGAATTCAAGGCACACTTTTAACAACATGGCTACCACAGCATTCTGCAGCGATACGGCATCCCACCTGGTTTGCGCTTAGTGGGAATATAATTTATTTTTCAACAGGACATGGACCCAAAACACACCTCCAGGCTGTGTAAGGGCTATTTGACCAAGAAGGAGAGTGAAGGAGTGCTGCATCAGATGAGTTGGCCTCCACAATCACCTGACTTCAACCCAATTGTGATGATTTGGGATGAGTTGGACCGTAGAGTGAAGGGAAAGCAGCCAACAAGTGCTTAACATATGTGTGGAACTCCTTCAAGACTGTTGGAAAAACATTCCTCATGAAGCTGGTTGAGTGATTGCCAAGACTGTGCAAAGCTGTCATCAAGTCAAATGGTGGCTACTTTGAAAAATATAAAATATATTTAGATTTGTTTAACACTTTTTGTTATTTCATCATTTTGATGTCTTCCCTATTATTCTACAATGTAGAAAATAGGTAAAATAACGAAAGACCCTTGAATGAGTAGGTGTGTCTAAACTTTGAGTGGTACTGTATATACATACAGTTGAAGTCGGAAGTTTACATACACTTAGGTTGGAGTCATTAAAACTTGTTTTTCAACCACTCCACACATTTCTTGTTAACAAACTTTAGTTTTGGCAAGTCGGTTAGGACATCTACTTTGTACATGACACAAGTCATTTTTCCAACAATTGTTTACAGATAGATTATTTCACTTATAATTCACTGTATCACAATTCCAGTGGGTCAGAAGTTTACATACACTAAGTTGACTGTGCCTTTAAACAGCTTGGAAAATACCAGAAATTATATCATGGCTTTAGAAGCTTCTGATAGGCTAATTGACATCATTTGAGTCAATTGGAGGTGTACCTCTGGATGTATTTGAAGGCCTACCTTCAAACTCAGTGCCTCTTTGCTTGACATCATGGGAAAATCTAAAGAAATCATACAAGACCTCAGAAAAAAAGTCTGGTTCATCCTTGGGAGCAATTTCCAAACGCCTGAAGGTACCACGTTCATCTGTACAAACAATAGTATGCAAGTATATACACCATGGGACCACACAGCCATCATACCTCTCAGGAAGGAGATGCGTTCTGTCTCCTAGAGATTAAAAAAAAAAAGTGCAAATCAATCCCAGAACAACAGACCTTTTTATTTTACTTTTAGTTAATTAGGCAAGCCTGTTAAGAACACATTCTTATTTTCAATGACAGCTTAGGAACAGTGCCTTGTTCAGGGACAGAATGACATATTTTAACTTGCCAGCTTGGGAATTCGATCTTGCAACTTTTCGGTTACAATTCCAACACTCTAACCACTAGGCTACCTGCCGCTGGAGGAAACAGTTACAAAAGTATCTATATCCACAGTAAAACGAGTCCTATATCGACATAACCTGAAAGACCGCTCAGCAAGGAAGAAGCCACTGCTCCAAAACCGCCATAAAAAAGCCAGACAACGGTTCGCAACTGCACATGGGGATAAAGATTGTACTTTTTTGAGAAATGTTCTCTGGTCTGATGAAACAAAAATAGAACTGTTTGGCCATAATGACCATCGTTATGTTTGGAGGATAAAGGGGGAGGCTTGCAGGCCGAAGACATTAGTCAGGAAGTTAAAGCTTGGTTCCAAATTGGTCTTCTAAATGGTAAATTAACGAAAGCATACTTCTAAAGTTGTGGCAAAATGGCTAGGACAACAAAAAACAAAAAGGACAGCAAAGTCAAGGTGTTGGAGTGGCCCTCCTATGTTGAACATAATAAACGTCTCTCTATACACCGGATGTGTACCAAACTCACTAAAAGTGGCAGTAATAAAGCCTCTCTTGAAAAAGCCAAACCTTGACCCAGAAAATATGAAAAACTATCGGCCTATATCGAATCTTCCATTCCTCTCAAAAATGTTTGAAAAGGCTGTTGCGCAGCAACTCACTACGTTCCTGAAGACAAACAACGTATACGAAATGCTTCAGTCTGGTTTTAGACCCCATCATAGCACTGAGACTGCACTTATAAATTACCTTTTAATGGCATCAGACCGAGGCTCTGCATCTGTCCTCGTGCTCCTAGACCTTAGTGCTGCTTTTGATACCATCGATCACCACATTCTTTTGGAGAGATTAGAAACCCAAATTGGTCTACACGGACAAGTTCTGGCCTGGTTTAGATCTTATCTGTCGGAAAGATATCAGTTTGTCTCTGTGAATGGTTTGTCCTCTGACAAATCAACTGTAAATTTCGGTGTTCCTCAAGGTTCCATTTTAGGACCACTATTGTTTTCACTATATATTTTACCTCTTGGGGATGTCATTCGAAAACATAATGTTAACTTTCACTGCTATGCGGATGACACACAGCTGTACATTTCAATGAAACATGGTGAAGCCCCAAAATTGCCCTCGCTAGAAGCATGTCTTTCAGACATAAGGAAGTGGATGGCTGCAAACATTCTACTTTTAAACTCGGACAAAACAGAGATGCTTGTTCTAGGTCCGAAGAAACAAAGAGATCTTCTGTTGAATCTGACAATTAATCTTAATGGTTGTACAGTCGTCTCAAATAAAACTGTGAAGGACCTCGGCGTTACTCTGGACCCTGATCTCTCTTTTGAAGAACATATCGAGACTGTTTCAAGGACAGCTTTATTCCATCTACGTAACATTGCAAAAATCAGAAACTTTCTGTCCAAAAATGATGCAGAAAAATTAATCCATGCTTTTGTCACTTCTAGGTTAGACTACTGCAATGCTCTATTTTCCGGGCTACCTGGATAAAGCACTAAATAAACATCAGTTAGTGCTAAATACGGCTGCTAGAATCCTGACTAGAACCAAAAAATGTGATCATATTACTCCAGTGCTAGCCTCCCTACACTGGCTTCCTGTCAAGGCAAGGGCTGATTTCAAGGTTTTACTGCTAACCTACAAAGCATTACATGGGCTTGCTCCTACCTATCTCTCTGATTTAGTCCTGCCGTACATAGCTACACGTACGCTACAGTCACAAGACGCAGGCCTCCTAATTGTCCCTAGAATTTCTAAGCAAACAGCTGGAGGCAGGGCTTTCTCCTACAGAGCTCCATTTTTATGGAATGGTCTGCCTACCCATGTGAGAGACGCAAACTCGGTCTCAACCTTTAAGTCTTTACTGAATACTCATCTCTTCAGTGGGTCATATGATTGAGTGTAGTCTGGCCCAGGAGTGTGAAGGTGAACGGAAAGGCTCTGGAGCAACAAACCGCCCTTGCTGTCTCTGCCTGGCCGGTTCCCCTCTTTCCACTTGTTTATCCTCCTCAGGACTTTAAATGGCCCCATGCCTCAGGACTACCTGACATGATGACTCCTTGCTGTCCCCAGTCCACCTGTCCGTGCTGCTGCTCCAGTTTCAACTGTTCTGCCTGTGATTATTATTATTTGACCATGCTGGTCATTTATGAACATTTGAACATCTTGGCCATGTTCTGTTATAATCCCCACCCCGGCACAGCCAGAAGAGGACTGGCCACCCCACATAGCCTGGTTCCTCTCTAGGTTTATTCCTAGGTTTTGGCCTTTCTAGGGAGTTTTTCCTAGCCACTGTGCTTCTACACCTGCATTGCTTACTGTTTGGGGTTTTAGGCTGGGTTTCTGTACAGCACTTTGAGATATCAGCTGATGTACGAAGGGCTATATAAATAGATTTGTTTTGATTTGATCACGAAGCCCTGACCACAATCCCATAGAACATTTGTGGGCAGAACTGAAAAAGCATGTTCGAGCATGGAGGCCTAAAAACCTGACTCAGTCACACCAGCTCTGTCAGGAGGAATGGGCCAAAATTCACCCTACTTATTGAAGGAAGCTTGTGGAAGGCTACCCAAAAATGTTAACCAAAGTTAAACAATTTAAAGGCAATGCTACAAATACTAATTGAGTGTATGTAAACTTCTGACCCACTGGGAATGTGATGAGAGAAATAAAAGCTGAAATAAATCCTTTTCTCTACTATTATTCTGACATTTTCACATTCTTAAAATAAAGTGGTGATCTTATCTGACCTAAGGGAATGTCACAATCGCCTGGAGTGGTGGGTGCAGAGTCAAATGCAGAGGATACTGGGGAAACCGACTTTATTTAGATTCCCAAACGAACGCCCAAAACAACAGGCGCAAAATTGACAGACAAATAGTCCGACCTAAGTTCGACTGACTAACAGAAAACAATCCCGCACAAAAATAGGCGGTCCTAACAGGCTTAAATAGACATGAATCAAGAAGCAAAATAAGAGACAGGTGCAACCAATAAGACCAAACAAACAGAAAAAGAAAAAGGGATTGATGGCGGCTAGTAGAACGGCAACGAGGAGCCATCTTCGGTGGGAGTCGTGACAGTCCCCCCCCCGGCGCGCGGCTCCCGCAGCACGCCGCAACTGGGTCGAGGCGCAGGGCGATCCGGGTGGAGGCGTTGGAAGTCCCTCAGGAGAGAAGGGTCCAAATTGTCCCCCACCGGTACCCAGCACCTCTCCTCCGGATCGTACCCCTCCCAGTCGACGAGGTACTGTAGGCCCCTCACCCGGCGTCTAGAGTCCAGAATAGCACGTACAGTGTAAGCCGTGGACCCCTCAATGTCCAGAGGGGGAGAAGTCACCTCCGACACCTCACCTTCCTGCAGGGGACCAGCCACCACCGGCCTGAGGAGAGACACATGAAACGAGGGGTTAATATGACAGTAAGGAGGAAGCTGTAACCTATAACACACCTCGTTTATCCTCCTCAGGACTTTAAATGACCCCAAACACTGCGGCCCCAGCTTCCGGCAGGGCAGGCGGAGGGGCAGGTTTCGGGTCGAGAGCCAGACCCGGTCCCGCGGTGCGAACACGGGGGCCTCACTGCGGTGCTGGTCAGTGCTCCTCTTCTGCCGTCCACTAGCTTGTTTCAATGATTCCTGATTCCTCATTCCTTCGAGCGCTGCACCCATTCCTCCATTGCAGGAGCTTTGGTCTGGCTCTGATGCCATGGAGCCAGGACCGGCTGGTAGCCCAACACGCACTGGAACAGTGACATGTTAGTGGAGGAGTGACGGAGGGAATTCTGAGCCACCTCCGCCCATGGGACGTACCTCGGCCATTCACCAGGCCAGTCCCGGCAAAACGACCGCAGAAACCTACCCACATCCTGGTTCACTCTCTCCGCCTGCCCATTACTCTCGGGGTGAAAATCCGAAGTCAGGCTGATCGAGACCCCCAGCCGTTCCATGAACGCCCTCCAAACTCTGGACGTGAACTGGGGACCCCGATCAGAAACGTTGTCCTCAGGCACCCCGTAGTGCCAGAAGACATAGCCTCTGCAGTCTGTAGGGCCGTAGGGAGACCGGGCAACGGGAAGAGACGGCAGGACTTAGAAAAAGGATTCACAATGAACAGGATCATGGTGTTTTCCTGAGATGGGGGAAGGTAGGTGAGAAAATCCACCGACAAATGCGACCACGGCCGTTGTGGAACGGGGAGGGGCTGTAACTTCCCTCTAGACAAGTGTCGAGGAGCCTTGCTCTGAGCACACACCGAGCAGGAGGAGACATAAAATCTCACGTCCTTGACCAAAGTGGGCCACCAGTACCTCCCCCTAAGACTCCGCACTGTCCTCTCGATACCAGGATGACCCGAAGAGGGTAGTGTATGGGCCCATCAAATCAACCGATCACGGACACCAAGCGGCACGTACTGAACACCTGCTGGGCACTGAGGGGTTGCAGGTTCCAACCGTAACGCCCGCTTGATCTCCACGTCCACCTCCCATACCACCTGGGCTACCAGACATGAAGCTGGAAGGATGGGAGTAGGATCGATGGGCCGCTTCTCTTTGTCATGTAGGCGGGACAGCGCGTCCACCTTTGTATTCAGGCAGCCTGGCCTATAGGAGATCGTAAAACCAAATCGGGTAAAAAAACATGGCCCACCTGGCCTGATGCGGATTCAATCTCCTCGCTGCCTGGATATACTCGAGATTACGATGGTCAGTCCAGATGAGGAAAGGGTGCTTAGCCCCCTCAAGCCAATGTCTCCACACCTTTAGAGCCTTGACCACAGCTAACAACTCCCGGTCCCCCACGTCATAGTTCCGCTCCACCGGAAAGAGCTTCGGTGGCGTGCCCGAGCGTGATAGCACGGCTCCCACCCCAGCCTCGGACGCATCCACCTCCACTATGAACGCCAAAGAGGGGTCCGGATGAGCCAGCACGGGAGCGTCGGTGAACAGCACCATCAGGCGACTGAAGGCTCTGCCAGCCTCTGCTGACCAGCGCACTCATCTCACTCCCGGATACGCACCAAATTATACGCACTCCTAAGGTCCAGTTTTGTGAAAAAACGGGCCCTGTGAAATGATTCCACTGCCGTGGTGATGAGAGGTAGTGAGTAACTAAACCCCACTGTGATGGAATTTAGACCTTTATAATCAATGCAAGGACGCAGACCTCCCTACTGTCGTGTCTTTGGCTATGCCGGATTAAGTGATATGACATGGTATTCTATAAAATAATTTCACCTAATTGATCTAATCATGTAAATGCAATTAACTAGAGAGTCGGGCACCACAAAATAATATTTATAGAGCTGTTATCTTCCGAATAAACTCTTAAAGACCTAGTAATATTTTACATCTAAAGCAGTCAATATTAATCGTCATCTTAATTCAGTCTCATCTGAAAGTTGTAAATTCTTGGTTATCTGCACGAACCCTGGCTAACAAGTTGAATCAGCAATACAAAATTGGGTTTAATTATTTATTTACTAAATACCTAACTAACCACACAGAATTACACATATGCATATTTAAATCATAACTTGATTACAAATTACGTCATCAAGGAAAACGTCCCTAGCGGGCGGAACAGATATGACAGCTGGTTACACAAAAGAAAAGGGTTTGGGTTTGAGTGAAAGAGCGGGAAGACTGAGGAATAAAGGGCGAAGCTGTGCTATCGTAAATACAGTGTCTCATGCATTCTAAATTACCGCCCATTTGGAAAAGGAAAATGCAATAAATATTTACTCTGAGCTGCGCTTCGGTAGGTTGGTGGTAGATGGAAGGCCGTGTTGCCCAACCGAGTCCTTTGTCCTTTGAAAAATGTCTCTGCTGGTAAATTGAAAACGTTGTAGTAACATCGTTGTGTGGTAGACGGGATACTCTGTCTGTTCCTTTCTAACCCTCGTTTGCAGCGGCTGTTGCTAACTCAACGGCTAGGAGGTATCACTTCTGTAGTGAATAAGGGTTCAAAGTTCATACCATTCGCAACCAAAGCTCACGCTGATGTTGGCTTCATTCTGTAGTTATTATCTGAACCATTCTGACATCGGACCGTCGTCCTCACGTCCTCGGAACAGGAGGTTGTATTGTTGTCAAGGCTTTATATAGGAAGGGAGAGAAGGGCGTGTTTGAGAAGTTTTATAGCCCTTGTCCCTTCACAGGGGCGGGCCACTGATTGAGCAGAGCCATATCTTATGAAAACCCAAATCTCACATTTTAGAAGCTAAAATCACATTTCATCCCATCACAAATAATTTCATATTCAAACATTTAAATTGAACAACAATTCCATGTGAATCCGATAACTCTGATGTGTAGACTTTCCACTGTAGAGTTTATGTCATCTTATCATTGATGAGAATGTCTCAGATGACAACCGAACTGACATCATATTCATTAAGTACCACCGCATATGTTCAATTGGTCGGATTACCAGAATAGAGTTCATTTCCCCCCACCTTTTGATGTTCCCAGAATCTCTATGTTAACCAAGGGTTTTGAAAATGTAACATCAGTAGGGTAGAGAGAGGAAAAAGGGGGTACTAGGTATTTATGACTGTCGTAAAACTACCCCCATGCCAACGTCATGACACTACTTTTTCTTCACAAAAAAAGAAGCTTGAGGAGACGTGGAGGGCCGAATGTACCCCTGTCTCAGAGATTCAGTGACATATGTCTCCATAGCCACTGTCTCCTCCTAGGACAACGGGTACACGTGACTCCTGGGAAGTGCAGCGTTTACCAGGAGGTTTATCGCGCAATCCCCTCGTCAATAAAGTGGTAATTGGATCGCCCTCTTCTTACAGAAGGCGATAGCCAAATCGGCATATTCAGTGGAAACCCGGTCTAGAGTCTCCACCGTCGTCGCACCGATGGAAACTCCTATGCACCTACCTGAGCACTCCTCTGACCACCCTCGGAGAGCCCCCTGTCTCCATGAAATCTCAGGATTGTGATTAGCCAGCCAGGTAATCCCCAGCACCACTGGAAACGCAGGTGAATCAATAAGGAAGAGACTAATCCGCTCCTTATGATCCCCCTGCGTTACCATGTCCAGTGGAACCGTGGCCTCCCGACCATCCCTGACCCTAATGTTCGGCAATCTAAGGAGTGCACGGGGAAAGGTTGGTCTAACGACACCAGGGGAATCCCTAGCCTTAACACGAGCCCACGATCCATAAAGTTCCCAGCTGTGCCTGAATTGACTAGCGCCTTATGCTGTAGAGAAGAAGAAAACTCAGAGATAGAAATTAGTAGAAACATATGATCAACAGGGAGCTCTGGGTGAGTCTGGTGCTGACTCACCTGGGGTGAACAAGGAGTGCTCTGCCTACCATACCGACTCCAGACGAGCTCCTCCTCCGGTCCCCCTCGATGCGGCCCCCCCTAACAGGTGGAACCAACAGGGCCCGTTCTGGACGCCCGCGGGCAGCCAGCAGGTTGTCTAGTCGGATGGACATGTCAATAAGTTGGTCGAGGGAGAGGGTGGCGTCCCGACAAGCTATCTCCCTACGGACGTCCTCCCGGAGGCTACAGCGATAGTGGTCCATCAGGGCCCTGTCGTTCCACCCCGCCCCAGTGGCCAAGGTCCGGAACTCCAGTGCAAAGACCTGCGTGCTCCTCGTCTCCTGTCGCAGGTGAAACAGCCTTTCACCCGCCGCTTGGCCCTCTAGTGGGTGGTCAAACACGGCCCGGGACCGGCGGGGGAACTCGGGGTAGTGATCCCTCGCCGAGTCTGGGCCATTCCACACTGCGTTGGCCCACTCCATGGCTCGACCCGTCAGACAGGAGACGAAGACGCTCACGCTCTCCTCCCCCGAGGGAGTCGGACGAACGGTAGCCAGGTACAGCTCCAGCTGTAGTAAGAACCCCTGGCACACAGCCACCGTTCCATCGTACTCTCTGGGGAGCGCCAGACGCAGAGCACCGGATCCGGACGCCGGAGGAGGGGTAGGTGGTGCTGGCGGAAGAGGAGCTGGGGGTGAGCTAGGGAGGCCACTCTTCTCCCATCGGTCCATCCTCTCCACCATCTGGTCCATTGCCAACCCGATACGGTGGAGAATGGCCGTATGATGGAGGACTCGCTCCTCCATAGATGGGAGAGGAGGTGCAGCTGCTCCTGCTGACTCCATTAAGTGGTGCGGGATTCTGTCACAATCGCCTGGAGTGGTGGGTGCAGAGTCAAATGCAGAGGATACTGGGGAAACCGACTTTATTTGGATTCCTAAATGAACACCCAAAACAACAGACCCAACACAGGGCACAAACGGACAGGAACACAAACACGCCCACCCTGACTAACGGAAAACAATCCCACACAAAAATAGGCGGGCCTAACAGGCTTAAATAGACATGAATCAAGAAACAAAATAAGAGACAGGTGCAACCAATAAGACCAAACAAACAGAAAAGTAAAAAGGGATCGTGGCGGCTAGTAGACCGGCGACGACGACCACCGAGCACCGCCTGAACAGGAAGAGGAGCCAACTTCGGTGGGAGTCGTGACAGGGAATTTTTACTGTAATACATATATAGTTGAAGCTGGAAGTTTACGTACATCATAGCCAAATACATTTAAACTCAGTTTTTCGAAATTCCTGAGATTTAATCCAAGTAAAAATTCCCTGTAGATCGTTGACAAAAAATAACAATTAAATCCATTTGAATCTTTCCTTAGTAACACAACAAGATGTGAATACTTTCTGAAGGCACATTATGATTTTTCATTTTGTCCAAATATTTGTACTTGAGCTTGTGTCCTCAAAAGTTTATTTTGTAACTATTTTTACCAGAATGGTGACTTCCAGATCTTCCTAAAACTATGCAACAGGACCAGTTCTTCATGGCCATCTAATGAAAAATGATTAAGTTTGGGTATGCCTATTTACGTTGAAATCTAAATGTTGCCCTGTCATTCAAGAGGTTAACTGGAGTTGTAATGCACGAGGGAGAGAGAAGCAGAGCAGCACATCAAGCAGGGAGTGGGGGAGGGGCCGTGTGGTGTGCTTCTGTGTGACGAGGGGACCTAGTTATTTATCATCTAAATTTGATAATATATACTGACCACAAATATCAACTAAACATGTAAAGCGTTGGTCCAATGTTTCATGGGCTGAAATTAAAGATCCCCAAAATGCTCCATACGCTCCAAAAAAACGTATTTTATTAAAATGTTGTGCACAAATTTCTTTACATCCCTGTTAGTTAGCATTTCTCCTTTGCCAAGATAATCCATCCACCTGACAGGTGCGGCAGATGATGAAACAGCATAATCATTACACAGTTGCACCTTATAAGGAGACAATAAAAGGCCGCCTCCAACATCGTTTTAGCGTATTTGGCAGTATGTCCAACTGGCCTCACAACCGCAGACCACGTGTAACCACGCCAGCCCAGGACCTCCACATCCAGCTTCTTCACCTGTTTGGATCATCTAAAACCAGACTCCTGGTCAGCTAATGAAACTGTGGGTTTGCACGACCCGAAGAATATCTGCACAAACTGTAACAAACCGTCTCATCTGCGTGCTCATTGTCCTCGCCAGGGTCTTGACCTGACTGAGGTTCAGCGTCGTAACCAACCAGTGGGAAAATGCTCACCTTTGATGGCCACTGGAACGCTGGAGAAGTGTGCTCTTCACAGATGAATCCTGGTTTCAACTGTACCGGTCAGATGGCAGATATAATTTATGGCATTGTGTGGGCGTGCGGTTTGCCCCGGACAACAAACAAAATTGCATTTTATCGATGGCAGTTTGAATGCACAGAGATAACGTGACAAGATCCTGAGGCCCATTGTCGTGCCTTACATCAGCTCATGTTTCTACATGATAATGCACCATGTCGCAAGGATTTGTACATAATTCCTGGAAGCTGAAAACGTCCCAGTTCTTCCATGGCCTGCATACTCACCAGACATGTCACTCATTGAGCATGTGTGGGATGCTCTGGATCAATATGTACGACAGCATGTTCCAGTTCCCCGCCAATATCCAGCAACTTCGCACAGCCATTGAAGAGGAGTGGGACAACATTCCACAGGCCACAATCAACAGCCTGAACAATTATGTGAAGGAGATGTTGTGCTGCATGAGGTAAATGGTGTTCATACCAGACACTGACTGGTTTTCTGATCCACGCCCCTACCTTTTAAGGTGTCTGTGGCCAACAGATGCATATCTGTATTCCCAGTCATGTGAAATCCATAGATTAGGGCTTAATTTATTTATTTCAATTGACTGATATCCTTATTTGAACTGTAACCCAGTAAAATTTGAAATTGTTGCGTTCATATTTTTGTTCAGTGTAGTTCCCGTCATGACTGCTTCAAACTGATAGAAGCTAGTTAAGCTAGCTAGTTAGCTAACGTTAGCTAGGCTAATTGAGAGCAAATAACTATTATTGTGTCCTTTCTCCCGTTCCTACAGTAAATAAGAACACGATTCAGACAATTAAGTAGCAGCCTACCTGTTGGCTCTTGGTGTTTTAGCCTGTCGTTAAAATTGAACTTTGAATACTTTCAGTTTAATTCCATCTTCCATTGATTAGCCTAGATATCGCCTAATAACTTTCCAAACAGCGGCTGTAGCTCTATGACTGTAGCGTAGTGCCAGTTTGATGACTTAGATCGGACGACAACAACAACAAGCTACACATGCCACTCTTGTGAAAAGCAAGAGCAGCAGCAACATAATGATACAATTTTCTCTCCCCGCGGGAAGCGCGATGTACTCCTTCTGCTTTGGGAATTGATGTGGAATTTTCTTTATTTTTCGTATCGTCTTAACGGAAAACCCCCAAAAATGGCTGTTTAAACGTTATGAAGATTGTTCCCTATATGCAGCACACCTCACACTTCGTTCCACTCACCTCGCCCTTCATGAGGTGTAACAGCACATGCTGACCCCCCAAAATAAACATTGCCTTCCCACAAGCCTACCTGACGACAGTGAATGATGTGCACTAAATATTATGACTGCCTTATGTCCTGGGGATAATTGATTCCTCCTCCCCATGCAAGCATGCACGCACACACACGCACACACACACTCACTCAACACACAAACATACACACACAACCACACACACGGCCATTTACTTCCTCCAAGCTGTTCATTTTACAAATTCTATAACCTTTTAGAAATTATTTCTGTGGTGAAGATTGCGGCATGGCCTCAGATTCATTATGGTGATTGAATCCTCTTCAATAGAAAACTGTTTAAAGGGGGGGGGGGGGGGGGGGGGGGGGGTTGAGAGAGCGAGCGAGAGAGGGAGAGAGAGAGAGTCTGCAGGCACATCTCGTCTTTCTCTGCTCTCCCTGAGACTGAAGGCAACATGGGTTAAAAGCTTGTCTGGGTGGCATAATTCACTGCCGCTGAGCCAAACAATCACATCGCATTGTGACCTTCATATGATACAAAAAAAAAAGAGGAAGCCATAAAGAAAGCTTTCTCTTTTTTCCCCTTCCCTCTCGCTCTTCCTCCCGCCATCCTTCATTTCCAGCCCTCCTCCCCTTCATATTCCTGCCACCGTTTCTGTCTGTCTTGTGCATCACAAGGCTATGTAGAGTAACTAATTAAATATCTAATTATTAACATTGTGGATAGCGATGTATTGTAGTAAAAGCCGCTGCTCTAATCATTGGAGGAGTTTAAAAGCGGCCTTGTTTGCAATGGGAGATGATATACATATATAATTCCTCTTCCTCTCCCCTCTCCATTTCTCTTTCCTTTTTACTCTGGTAGCACCTGGACCTGGACTATTCATCATGTGGATGACTCGGAACATGAATTAGTTTTCTTTTTTTTATGTGGGAGATGAGAGGGCCAGATGGTAAAAAAAAAAAAAATATAAAGCAAAAAATAAATAAAAAAAGGAATTGAGGACGTAGTCTACTGCTGTATGTTATCATGGGGGCACATGGTAGTGCCGGATTAGGCTGGATTTTTAACGCCTTTACGCTCTGCATTATAGCTTTTCACATGCCCTCCATTGTCGTTTCTTTATACTTCAAACAAGAAATTGTGAAACTCTAATTAGTCTATATAATTGCAGCCGGATGAAGCGCTGCCAGTCTCATGCAAGGTGGAGTGGTTTTATTCTCTTCTTTTCACGGTGGTTTTTTCTCTCTCTCTCTCTCTCACCCTTCCTTTTTTTTGAAACCTGAGAGAAAAGGCCCTCTCGAGAGGTCTGGAGGTTACAAGCGTGTTATTAGAGCATCACTTGTAGGCAATTACAAGACCCTCCACATCCTCTGTACCTGCTGGATGCTCGTCCATGAGGGACAAGAGTAGACATGACCAGAGCCTTTTCTAGGCACCGTGGTTTTGCTATTGAGTGAGCATACGCTGTATGATGTTATTTGTGTACTTAGCTACTGTAGATAGACAGCCTTATCTGTGTTCAACTGAGTGACTAACAGTCTACATTACTCTACCTGTTTCCCTTCTTATCCTACTCTGCAGCCAGTCTGCTACTGAAATGTGAAGAGTCCTTAAGCTCCATGTGTCTGGCCAGATGTTTAAGAGGTACTCCCTACATCTCCTCCTACTATTAACACCACTCGACTTCACCGCCTTGGCCTTTTCTCTTCTGCTCGTTGTTTGAACTGACGGTTCTTGTCTCAGAACTGACATCTTGTCTATTCTATGCTTCCGGTTAGTGTTGTTTTCTCCAATGTCAGACAAATTAACTGATTTGATGGTCACTGCCTCTCCTACATAGTCTCCAGATCTGTCTGTGTTGGCCCTACTTGTCTGCTAGGTGGCTGAGATGTCCACAGGTAGCTTTGGCGAAGGCATCGTCTCCACGTCCACTTGAGGACCAGCGCCAACCTAGCCTTGTCATGCCGTCAATCATCATTACAGATCCTGGCGCATCCCCGCTACGTTAACTCTGTGACCTATGTACCCAATCGCAATTAAATCTCTGATGGGTATATGATTCATCTACATGCACTGTCACTCGGCTGTCATTCACGCGAGAACTGCGTTTTTATGTTTTGGATTAGATGCAAATGTGGCTGAGGGATTCAAGAGCAGAAAAAAAATGTAAACATCAGGAAGTGATAATGGTTAGGTTGAGGATGTTCGCTGAACACCAAAGGGGGTTAAGACAGGGTTTGGCTGGCAAAGACGAGCCAACTGAGACACGAAGCACTAAATCTGAAAAGTTTGAGGCATTGTTTTGAAATCCTAACAAGGGGACTGAAACAAGGAAATCATTTTGGATTTCTTCTCTATTTTTCCCCCCCCATGTAACCAAGTACATAAATAGCTCTTAACACTTGAACGCTATTTTGAATAGTGCTGAGCCTCTGTGGATTTCCAAGAGGGAAGCAACTTACTCACGAACAGGTGCATTTTTTAATGCTTTCATACAATTAAAACAGACTTTACTTTCATATCCCCTTCTTTTTTGATAGCCTACTTTCCTTCTCTGCTTATTTTGAATTGATTCTGCTTCCTAATTAAACTCAGAAGAAGATGTTAATTACCTAACAAGGTCACCTCTTTCTACCACCAAATTTACTGTTGGTCTCCTATACTGTTATTCTTCTATTTAGCACAGATTCAAAGGGAAAGTTGAAAAATAGTGTTAATTGCCTATTCCAGATCCCATTTTAACTTTGTATCTTATTCTGCTGCAGAAGTTGGCATATATAGCTGGCAAATGGAGTCTTATTGTGTCATTGTTCTACCCTTCCTCGTCCTCTCCTCACAGATGACGTGTCAAGTCATCACAATATGCCTTTGTTAAAGCTCACAAAGTTTCACATACTGCAGGAGAGGAGGACAAATGGCAATTGATCATCTTTTTATAATGAGGGAACAGCTCTGGATCATGAATCAACGACAACGATTTCCTTTCACGATGGGTTTAATCTATGAAGACGAAGACTTTACTGTTTGTAACCTTTATGCATAGAGTACAGTACATTACTTAGATTTCTGGTGTGAACTTAACATTCACTTTTATAACTTAACCTCAGTGTCTTCTGTAGAACCATAGTAGGCTACATAAGCATGTGACATCAAAGAGGCTTGACCTGAATTTGGCCTTCAATATCAATGGCACAATATTCTGGAAAGTAAATATAAGAGGAATTAGAAGGTACCAGGACTGACTGTGTGGTGGTGAGGTGTATGGGGGAGGAGTGGCCAGCCTGTAGGCGGAGATGGGAGGGAACCAGTGGGGTAAATTAGGTGTGTAATGTGAGGTTGATGGGAAGAGATTGAGTGTGGTGACCTCCTGTCAGGTATATGTCTTCTCTCCTCCAAACACTATGGCTTAGCATAGCATGGGCCTAGACATGGCAACTAGCATCGTTCTCCCTCCCTCCCTCCCTCCCTCCCTCCCTCCCTCCCTCCCTCCCTCCCTCCCTCCCTCCCTCCCTCCCTCCCTCCCTCCCTCCCTCCCTCCCTCCCTCCCTCCCTCTCCATCTCTCGTTCTCTCTTTCTCTCTTATACTCATGCTCTCTCAATCTCACTCTCTTTCTCTCTCATTCTCTCTCTCTCTCTCTCTGTCTCTCCATCTCTCTTTCTCTCTCCCTCACCGTGTCTTTCTCTCTCCATCTCTCTTATTCTCTCATTCTCTCTCTCCATCTCTCTAGCTCTCTCTCTCTCTCTTATCCTCTCCCTCCCATCTCTCTCTCCGTCTCTCCCTCTCTCTCCGTCTCTCCTTCGTCTCTCTCTCTCTCCATCTCTCTCTCTCTCATTCTCTCTCCTTCTCTCTCTCTCTCTCTCTCATTCTCTCTATCTCTCTCTCTTTCTCTCTTATCCTCATTCTCTCTCTCTCTCTCTCTCTCTCCGTCTCTTTCTCTTTCTCTCTCCCTCTCTCTCTCTCCGTCTCTCCTTCGTCTCTCTCTCTCCCTCTCTCGCTCCATCTCTCTCTCTTTCCATCTCTCCTTCGTCTTTCTCTCTCCCTCTCTCCCTCCATCTCTCTTCCTCTCTTATCCTCTCTCTCTCTCTCCATCTCTCTCTCTCTCATCTCTCTCTCCATCTCTCTCTCTCGCTTATCCTCTCTCTCTCCGTCTCTCCTTCTTCTCTCTCTCTCTGTCTCTCTATCTCTCTCTCCATCTCTCTCTCGCTCCATCTCTCTCTCTCTCCATCTCTCTCTTGCTCCATCTCTCTTTCTCTCTCTCTCATCTCTCTCTCTCCATCTCCCTTTCTCTCTCTCTCTCCCTCCCCGTGTCTCTCTCTCTCCATCTCTCTTATCCTCTTTCTCTCTCTCTCTATCTCTCTTATCATCTCTCTCCCTCTCTCTCTCCATCTCTCTTTCTCTCTTATTCTCTCTCTCTCTCTCCATCTCTCTCTCTCTCATCTCTCTCTCCATCTCTCTCTCTCTCTCTTATCCTCTCTCTCTCTCCGTCTCTCCTTCTTCTCTCTCTCTGTCTCTCTATCTCTCTCTCCATCTCTCTCTCGCTCCATCTCTCTCTCTCTCCATCTCTCTCTCGCTCCATCTCTCTTTCTCTCTCTCTCCATCTCTCTCTCTCCATCTCCCTTTCTCTCTCTCTCTCTCCCTCCCCGTGTCTCTCTCTCTCCATCTCTCTCATTCTCTCTCTCTCTTATCCTCTCTCTCTCCATCTCTCTCTCTCTTTTATCCCGTCTCTCTCTCCGTCTCTCCCTCTCTCTCCGTCTCTCCTTCGTCTCTCTCTCTCTCTCTCCCCCTCCTTCATCTCTCTCTATCCCCATCTCTCTCTCGCTCCATCTCTCTCTCTCTCCATCTCTCTCTCTCCATCTCTCTTATCCTCTCTCTCTCTCCCTTATCCTCTCTCTCTCTCCCTCCATCTCTCTTATCCTTTCTCTCTCCATCTCTCTTATCATCTCTCTCCATCTCTCTCTCCATCTCCATCCCCCCCGTGTCTCTCTCTCTCCCTTATCCTCTCTCTCTCTCCATCTCTCTTATCCTCTTTCTCTCTCTCTCTATCTCTCTTATCATCTCTCTCCATCTCTCTCTCCATCTCCACCCCCCCCCCCGTGTCTCTCTCTCTCCATCTCTCATTCTCTCTATATCTTCCCCTGTGTCACCCACCCCACACCCTCTGGCTGGAGAGACATGGAATGACAATTACCTAAAACACAATTAAAACATGTTAATCTGATTATTTCTACAGGATAAAGCACTTGAATGACATTGAAAGGTGTTTAGAAAAATCCATGCCCTGGTCACAATATAAATAACAATTCAATAAGAGCAAAGTTGGAATGACTGCTTTCTCCATCAGATGAGGCAAAGTTATATTTTACAATGTGACATCCCATGGACCATGATGCACTTTACTGTATAGGCAAACTTAAGTGATAATAAAGTGGTACCAAGAATGCAAAAGGCGCCTAGACTGAGTAAATTGTTATAGATTGGACGAGTCCTTTTCAATTGGACAATATTTGGAGTTAAGTCCTTGCTTTATTTGGAACAGCTGTTAATTGCATATTACGGGACAATTAAGATATTTAGCATCGAGCAGTGTAAGCCAGGTCAAGCTCCCATCACCGTCAAATCAGCCTGGCTGCTATTTTCCTCTCTTTTTCTCCATCCCTCTTTTTCACCCCCCCCTTTCTGTCTCTCTCTTCCTCACTATCCTTTTTCTATTTGTTGCTGTGTTCATTTCTGCTGGAAAGACAGTCTAGTTCATTTGCTAGTCAGTTGGGCAGAGAGGCCTCCTATTCTTAGCCTTTTATTAACATCATGGTTCTGCACAACAACAGCCGCAGAATCTATTATTCATCAAGTGTAACCAATATAAAATTTAAAACAGTGTGTTTTTTTTTTTTGTCAAATGATGTAAGGTCAGCATAATTTTATGCCTATTACTAATATCTATATCATCTTTGCCTTAGTCAGCTCTATTTAAATATGCAATCATTTACAGATTTTGACCATGTGTGTGTGCGTTCCCAATTTCCAATATTCCTCTGCTACACGTTTTATGCTGACATCAATGGCAAGCTATTAAAGACAGTATTTCATTATTGGTTCCTCGTCCCCCAGTGGTTATTTACAATCCTATATATACTAAGCACTGATATTAAAGGAGACCAGTTTAATGAGGTGCTATCTGCCTTAGCAATATGTCTCTCTCCGAATGAGATTGTGTTGAACGATTTTATCAAGAAATGGCTGTTTCGCTGGGGTTATGTTTTGTCCATGAAATATGCATTTCATATCTCTTTCATTTCATTAACATAATTTCATTTGTGCTTTGCATTCTGTGCATAATACATATTTGATTTACAAAACAAATATTTCCATTAGAAAATGAATTTCATGCAGGCAAAAAGCAGAACTGAATGATATATTGTAAGGAAATAAGAAAAAAAGGGAATTGTATTATCTTTGACTCAAAAAAAAAAAATCCTTGGCAAAGGAAATACACTGAATATATTTTTGGAGTGTGTGTGTGTGTGTGTGTGTGTGTGTGCGTGTTTGTGTATGCAAATGTGCATTCTAGTAGCTATGACAGCTGAGGGTATATTGCATAAAGTTTAAAGCAATATAACTCAGATTGATTTACATGGCCGGCCTGGCAGTTTCTACCTTACGTTAAATGTTTCATTGGAAGTGTGGTGGGAGGGTCTTCTTTTTATTATCAACAAGATATGTGGGGTTTTTATGACGATATATCGCTGTGTTCAAATTCGCAAACGAAGAGCACACATCCATTTTCATTTTCAGTCACTTTCAAGAGTGGCGATGGGGGGGGGGGGGGGGGGGGGGGGGGAGCTCAATAGAAAATACGTCATATGAAAAGAAACCATATGAAGTACAATATGTATCCCGTCTCAGAGAAAACACTGCGTCACTTCATTGGTGGCTTCGTGTTGTGTTGTTTCTGCCTGCACCTCTCTTGCCAACGGCAACTTTTAATGCGTGTATTGACGGACATTTAGCTGTGTACTTCCCTTAGCCGTTGGCAGAAAGGCCCCATTTGATGTATTATGGAGTCCTTCCCTCTCTATTTCTCCTGCTTTTCTCTGGGAACGGTACTAGTTTTAATTAAAGCGATGCACCTAGGTAGTTTAAAGGCTATCAGTGGCCGCTTGATAAAGTTGCGAGAGCTCAAGGCTCTGGATAACACGAAGCGTTTTAAACTGGCCCTGGCGAGTTCATATTCATTTGGCTTATCTGTAGTATAAAAATCCAGGTAGCATTGAGACAGATCACCGGCTTTAATGAGCTCAAAATGTGAAGTCAGTGTCAGAACCCTTAACTTTTTATTTTTATTTCAACGGGAGCAGAAAATAACTTGACTAAGCTAAAAGCCAAACAGTACGATCTATGTTTCAGGGGTAACTAGTATTAGCAGGGATTTCAGGCTTGTCTGACATGCAGCGTTGAAGGGATGGCTTAAAATAGAAGTCCCAGGAACGGCAGAGTGGGGCTCATACCTGGGTTTGCTGAGGGAAAGAACGCTTAGAGGATCTTACAGGTTTTAGATTCTTCTATTTCTCTCTGCTACCAGTAGTCCTGCCATGGAGGCGATTGCCTGCCCGGCTACTGCTAAGTATTTCTTTGAATCTGTGACAGGTGTTTTGAAACTTGGCTACCCTTGACGACGAGAGCGGGAGTTTAAGTGAGGAGATGGGAGATTGTGGATCTCTGAGAAGGAGGTGGCGAGTGTCTCAGGATGACTCCTTTTAAAGTAAGCTGCTTCTCAAGCTGGGTTTACCCCCACTTACTGCAACATACCAATCAAATGAGAAACCGAAATGAGACATATGTTAGGTTGTGAAAAAGGCGGCATAGGTATTTTGTATTCAAATCTGTGACTGTGTGGCTTATTTTGTTAATGTGGTGTTAAATACTGGGTACTGAAGCATGTATACTCACTGTATGCTTAGTAAAAAGTACTGTTTTTTCTTTCAGTAGAGGGTGAAACCTGGTTGGTCGCAATATTTTCTGTCGGGTACATTTCTGAAAATGTACAAAACAACACGGTGAGGTTCTGTCTGGCCTGTTATGGATGTTTTTCCCCCTATCCTTCCATGTGGGTGAACATGGGTTTTCAGGATGGCTTTAACAGACCTATACCCTTATCACTACATGATGTAATGCATTATGGGATGTTATATGGACATACACCTCTTATGTGGACACACTGTATAGCCTACCTCTTCAAGAAATCATACTCCTTTTTTCCGGCCTCTGTTGTGTGTGCTAACATACTGTGTTTTTTTTCTTCTTCAATCATGCCTGTATTGACAGACATCCTGCGTCGTCAGATCTCAGAGAAGACCAGCTAGCTAGACGGTTAACGTCTCATCAGAACTACACAGCGTCTTCCCTTCTCCACGAGAGCCTACCAGGTTAATATCTTAGCAAGTATGAAAGAACTATTTTGCTCTCCTTTGGATACATGGCGGGTACAGGTACCTCAGCTTGTTTGTTAACATCGCCATTGGAGGGGGAGAGAGAAAAAAAAATCAATCTAATACTGCAGAACTATCAGATCATATGAAATGATGGATTCTTGGTCTGAGCATTCAGCCTCTGTCTGCCGAGCTGTGCAAATCAATTCAAACCGACACAAAGAGCAAACACACGCCGCGCTCCACAATAGGAAAATGAAGCGGAGCCTCCCTTTTTAAAATATGCCGCTACATATTTGTTTTGTGGATTACCATTCTGAAATGAAATTTGAACAGTTACTTAAAATAATATGCAAAAGATATTTCCAGTTTTTTTCCATCCTCTTGGTTGTTGGATGCGGGTAGCTGCGACACGGCCACAATGTAAACAGCTTCCTGGTGTGTTATGCTGGTGTTTATTTTTCCTAAACATATTTTGGGCCTTATCCCCAATGCAGGAGGTTTACAGGACTCAGTGTTTATTTTCCTGTTTTGTATTGTTGCTGCTCTTGAAATATGTATTCAAGTATCATCACAGGCAAAGCAACTGATACGGTGGATAGATTTTAGGGAGAGTAACAGTAACTTTCTTTAAAGGTAGCATCTGTGGACTGAGCACCATAGCTGCAGAGTGGCTCTGGTTGCGCAGTTAGATAGTATTGTGTAGGCGTGTTGATTGAGGCTTTGTTTCTTAAAAACCAATGTATAACGCGTTATTTGTCTCAGCCCGACATACCTAGCTAGAACTTCATGTCCCTGGTAACTTGATCCACCATGATGTCCTGATATATGACATATTCATTCTGCCGGCCACTGTTGATTCGGCATCTTATTCAAAAGATTGTTATGTATATGTGTGTCCGTTGTCAGGCAAATCTATAGGCCTCAGAAAAGCAAGAGAACAGCAGTGTCTTTGTCTGTGGTGTTGCAGTGTACTCTGGGCCAGGGCCCCCCAGTCCTCCACAACAACAGGGCTCCTCCCCACTGGTCTTGGAAGGGCACACAGGTGGCAGGAGGTTGCTCCAAATGAGCCTTAATTAGCCAATTGAGTCAATCAGCAGCCTGATTGGTACAGTAGGCTCTCGCACTTCCACTTCTCTTAAGAAAACAGCCTGACACTTTTAAAGCCAGCTGGATCCATGCCCGCCTTCGCCATGGCCACAAATGAGCTGGAGAAGTGCACTGACTATAAGTGCATTGACTATAATGACGTCAGCGTGGAAGAATTAATAGTTCACCTTTAGCTTATTGGCAGTAGTCCCAAGGCTAAGGAGCTCTTGAGTGTGGTGGTAGTTAGGCTTATTCCGCAACTTGAAAGGTGAAGTTTCGGTAGCATCTGGTACTAGAAGTTTTATGGCATGTTTACGACAAACATGGAATGGTGAACAGAGTTAGTCCCACATGATCAGTGTCTTTACTGTACGTGTGGCTAATACAAAAACCTCACACCTGCTGTCTTTACGGGGTGCTGGTAACCCCAACATCCATCCTCCCGTCACTAGAACCATGGACTGTAGTGAAACACAACTTAACAACACAGTTACTCCAAAATCCCCAGCTCATGAGATGCCCAGCACTCATCAAGTGAGGGACACTCCAGTCCTCCCTGTCATCTCTCAGCTAAGACATCTGGACGATTGTCATGGATGTCACGGTTGATGAATGCTGAACGCTGACGAATCCCAGGAGGCCTCAGTGAAATGAGAAGAAAAGTCTCTCTTTGGTGACAAGTGTGTTGTTACTAGTGCACGTCGCAATGAGTGGAGTGTTGCATACCATTCACTGTCCACAGGTACTTTTGAGAGAGGACTTAAAACGGAAAGCTCATTCACACTTTTGTCATGCCTCCTGTTCTGTTACCAGTTGTAAACGATATGAGCGTTTTGAGGTATATTATAGACTAAGAGCACCCACAGCTCTTTGTTAGCCGTCAGAAGAATCGGTTAGAAAAGGGCTGCATAGATATTCCATATTAAAATCTATGGCTGTGGCCTATTTTGTTGAAGTTAGAATCGCTCGTTGCTACATCCATGTTTGAACTTTGAAATTAATTGCATGCATCCATTGATTCTTGAAGGATACGTTTTCAGGACAGCTTTAACAAGATACCCTGGGATAGACCTATACCCTCACCACGGCATGATGCAATGCATTATGGAGCGTGAGGTGGACATGCACCTTCTTATGACATATAGCCTACCTCTTCAGGAAATCACACACCTTGCTTTTTTTTTCTATTCACACATGCCTGTATTGACAGACATCCTCCAGTGTCAGAGTTCAGAGAAGGCCAGAACTACACGGCATCCTTTCTTCACGGGAGCCTGCCAGGTTAATACCGTAGCCAGTGTGAAGCAACTCTTCTGCATTAAACAGAAAGCTCATTCACACTTTTGTCATGCCTTCTGTTCCCTTACCAATTCAAAAACATACGAGCGTTTTGAGGTATATTACAGTCACCTCAGACTTAGAGCAGCCACAGCTGTTTGTTAGCTGTCAGAATAGCCGCGTCGCGAACCAGGCTTCCTAAAACGGGAAGCCTGGGGAAGTCTATGGCAACAAAAAAAAGAAGCTAAATAGGGGTGGGAACCCGGTGTAAATAACTGACACCTCGCAACACGTCAAACCAATCAAATGCCCTGCTTGGGCAGAGCTCCAATAGTGTTCACTAGATTAGTGTCCTAGGTGCAACAGTGGGTGAGGATGGCCGGGAAATTGCAGATTAAAACCCCATCAAAATACTGTATGTTGATGTATATCACTTTTGTGTATAGAGCACACTTCTGGCAAACAAAATTCTGTTTTCCCTCCAGATTTTCTTACATTTTCTGCAAAGTTGCAAATTAGTGTATGGAACAACTCTCTACAAGATATGTCCTTCCGGGTCTGAAAACAGTGTCGGACATAACACATGTCACATGTGGAGGGAGGGTTCTTGAAATGTAACATCCAATCAAAATCTTGCCGCTGGGAGCCAGTGGACCATTCAAAACCGTTTTTGCCATTCAA
>NC_048590.1:20598412-20700912 GCF_013265735.2 Oncorhynchus mykiss
TGTGTGTGTGTGTGTGCCTGTGTGTGTGTGTGTATGCCTGTGTGTGTGTGTGTGTGTGTGTGCCTGTATGTGATAGGGTGCAGTGCCACTCTGCATGCTACTGTATGTATTCTTCAGGTCTCTTAATAGCTAGCTGCTGGAGCAAAATAATTGTCATTTTCCAGCCAGTGGGCCTAAAGTCATACAACATAATGAAATGTATAAAAATGAGTTAGAAATGGCAGACAGGAGGCATGCTAAATCAAATGTAGAGAGATATGAATAATTTAGTGTATAAGAAGGCGAGTGTAGGTGCAAATGGCGGTATGGTGAAGTGTCTAAGTATCGTTTATGTTCACACCAGTATGTGTTAATGTGCACTCATCTATCTATGGGTAGGAAACACGATGCACAATGAACATAGGGGAAGGGACTGTGTGCCTGGCTGTGTTCTAGTGGGCCGGTGCTTCGGTAACAAGTGAATCCAGCCAGACTACTACTAAATGTCCTCAGACAGCGATAGGTCGATTTAAGCTCTGGTGTGACGGAAAGGAGATGAATGTCAGCGATTCATTTTTTTTAAACCACAGATTCATCACCTGGTATTGAGGGTAATGAGCGAGGCGTGGAGGTGAACACATTAAACCAAGCCGACCTTGCCCAGCCCAGCCAGGAGGGATGATAGAGATGGTACAGGACCAGGACCAAACCAAACTCCCTCCACATCCCTTCCAACTCCTCCATGGTGGCCCCACACCTGTCCAACACTGGGAGGGGATTTGACACAACAACAACAACACTAGAACAGGTAAAGAGGACGACCATACTTATTCTCAATCACACGCACACGCGCACTGGCAGTCCTTGCTAGTTGTGACACGCTGAAAGGCATGTTTCTGTCCTAAGAAGCTGGGCCCCTAATGGAGAGACAGTTTCATTGTCAGTGAAACAATTTGCCAGTATCTGCAGCTGGTGATGTAGTGGAGCCAGCGTGTAGTCAAGGCTGACATATACCATCCACTAGTGACAGGAGCGCCGGTCGGAGCACACACTCCAAACATAGAAACAGTTCACACACACACAACACCCAGTGCACACTACTCATATGCACGAATACATTTCAAAACATACAGCCACAAATGTGCACATTAACACCCGAGTGTGTGCGCACACACACACACACACACACACACATACACACACACACACACACACACACAGGTCGTGGAGGTGATTATGGAAATATTTCATTAAACATATCAACAGAAAGCCAGGAGTTCCATTACAGTGAGGGCGAAAAATCCACTTGTAAAAGCAGTATATATCAGGTCATAGCTCTCCCATCTGCTGCACATTTCTGCAGAGTGACAAAGCAGACCCTACACTGGCCTGACCAAATGCACTGCATGAATCACTGCTACCACTCAGATTAACAAGTAGAGACATAAAACCACAAGGATGTATTACAGGTTTAAGGATTAGGTCGGCAAAGATACAGACATCCACAGTGAAACGATCCATAGTGGTAGTTGATTATGAGATTCTTCTCTTAGGAGTCAGAGGTTGGTGGTGCATAGTTGTCACTCCTGCACTTCCTCCCTGGGTGTTCCCTCTATGTGGTCCAGAGCAGAGAAGTTAGATTAGAGAAAAATAAGTGGGCACATAAAGAGAGGGAAGTCTGTCCAAGAAGTATTAGTTCTCTTTTTAATTTTAGCAAGATGAGGAACCCGGAATTTAAATGAAAGAATCGGTTTTCATCCAGCTAAGTAATCCATAATCCAGCCAACGTGTCTGAACCACAATGTGGTTGGTCTGATTAACTTTAATGCCTTCCCTCTCAATTTATTGAAATGTTGGAAAGAACACATTTGGCTTGGAACCAAAGACTGCTTCTCTTTAAAATGAGAGGGGCACACAAAGTTACTCAGGCTGTGAAATTGAGAGGGGTTAGGAGAGAAGGAAGTTGAGAGAGGAGAGGGGAAAAGAGAGGGCATAGGAAGAGAGGGATGTAGAAGGTGTTGGAGAAAAGAGAAACAAAATAATATTCAAAATGGTATTGGTCCACTCGGACTCATTTAAGGGCATTTTTTGAAAAAATAATAGGAAGAGGTCATATTTTCAGCAACACTTCAAATGAATTTCTGTAATGATCTCAAATGATCCCAAAACCTTGTAATGGCAAATCCAATCAAACAATATCTAGTGGGCTTAATTTTCTTTGTTGGAGAATGACCTTCTTTGTCAAAGGGTGAGTCAGGGAGAATGTGGGTTGCGATAGGCATACAAATGAAGGGGACAATTTGGTCTAGTTATAGCTATTATCCCTACAAGTGTGTGAGGGGAGATGCTGTAGCTTTAACACTTTGGAGCTTTGATATGACTCATTGTAAATGATGCTCCAGAAGGTCAATTGCAGAGTTCAAAATGGCCGTTGAAGGAGGGAGGAGGATAAATGTGTCATGTTTTTCCCCCTCAGACGCGCTGCGCCGTTTATTTCAAAAATGAATCCCGACAGGCCTGTTCTTTTTTGACTGGCGCAGTCAACATAACACCCTGGCCCATTTTTCTCGAGAAGCATGATTTCTTGCCCATTGTTTTTACTCCTTTTACCTTTAACTATTTGAAAGGTAATCATGCATGATTACAGGGATTAGGACATGAGTGGATGAGCAGCAATGCTCCACTGACCTTTTGCTACTCATTATTGGACGTTCAAAAAAGTGTCTTGCTAAATCCTAAGGGAATGCTCAGCTCAGTGACCGTGATCTGTTATTGTCTGTCTGTACCATTTCACAGTGGCAGGCACAGAGTGAGGGGATTGACAGTGTATCGTACTTCACTGAGGAAGAGGATAAGAGTGCGGGCTAAGTGTTTAGCTGTGGTAATTGCGTCACCGGGGGGGGGGGGGGGGGGGGGGGGGGGGGGGGGGGGGGGGGGGGGGGGGGGGGGGGGGGGGGGGGGGGGGGGGGGGGGGGGGGGGGGGGGGGGGGGGGGGGGGGGGGGGGGGGGGGGGGCAGTCGTACGTTTGGCCTCTGGGCCCTGCAGGTGTGTCAGCCCCCTCTCCTCCACTCCTCTCCTCTCTTCTCCTCCTCCTCTCCTCCTCTCCTCATCATGCCGACACATTACAGTCATTAGGAGAGTCTCTGCCTCGCTTACAGCACAGCAGCAAGACACGCACACACACACACACACGCACACGCACATGCAGGATATGTGCCAATCTAGCATTAATTTAATCACTACATTAAAATAGGGCACTATTTTTATATACTGTGATGTGTGTTATATACAGACCCTGGGAAAAGCAATAAATCCAGATACCCAGTTAAGTGCCAGCTTTGTAGAACAGCACTTTATATTTGTCTTTTATATATGAATATTGACTGACTGACTGACTGCCTGCCAGTATGCACTCCCATCTAAGAAAATGGTCTCTCCCACAATTAATGTGGTGCACCTGTGATGCTCGATAAAGACTGCCGCACTGTGCACAGGTGTGGAACATTAATTCTGGGGGTGTTCCTTGAAAAGACCCCCCCCCCCCCCCCCCCCCCCCACTCAGCAACCATGCCACCCCACTTCCACCCCACCCTTGGAAAAAAAGGCAAATATAAAAAGAAACCAACCCACCACTTCTGTTCATTCAGTGATCTGTGTGCAAAAGTATGTAAATGACTGCGCTGCATGCTAATCAATCCCGTCCTTCACACAGATTGAAGGGGAAGGCAAAAAGCTGGCTTGAGGAGTGTGCTGGAGACAGACGGACTGGAAAAGTGGGACAGGGATGCCAGGGAACTTCTCTGGTGCTGAGAGGTACGACCCCTTTCATCACACTGAAACATCTGCCGAGAGTAGTTGTGTGGTCAGACAGTGGACAGGACATCTGAGTCTAAAGCGACACAGACAAAGAGACTTGGGCTGGAAGTCTTTGATACAATGAGCAGAAAGAGACAGAGATACGGTGCGTTCTGAAAGTATTCAAACCCCTTGACTTTTTCCACATTTTGTTACATCCTTATTATAAAATTGATTAAATTAGATGTTTTACCCTCATCAATCTACACACAAAACCCCATAATGACAAAGCAAAAACATATTTTTTGACATTTTTGCAAATTTATACAAAATGAAAAACAGAAATACCCTATTTAAATAAGTATTCAGACCCTTTTCTATGAGACTCGTAATTGAGTTCAGGTGCATCCTGTTTCCATTGATCATCGTTGAGATGTTTCTACTGACTGGAGTCCACCTCTGGTAAATTCAATTGATTGGACATGATTTGGAAAGGCACACACCTGTCTATATAAGGTCCCACAGTTGACAGTGCATGACAGAGCAAAAACCAAGCCATGAGGTCGAAGGAATTGTCCGTAGAGCACAAAGACAGGGTTGTGTCGAGGCATAGATCTGGGGAAGGATACCAAAGAATGGCTGCAGCATTGAAGGTCCCCAAGAACACAGTGTCCTCCATCATTCTTAAATGTAAGGAGTTTGGAACCACCAAGACTAGAGCTGGCTGCCCGGCCAAACTGAGCAATCAGGGGAGAAGGGCCTTGGTCAGGGAGGTAACCAAGAACCCGATGGCCACTCTGAAAGAGCTCCAGAGTTCCTCTGTTGAGATGGGAGAACCTTCCAGAAGGAAAACCATCTCTGCAGCACTCCACCAATCAGGCATCTGAATGTCCTTGAGTGGCCCAGCTAGAGCCCGGACTTGAACCCGTTCGAAGATCTCTGGAGATACCTGAAAATAACTATGCAGCGACGCTCCTCATCCAACCTGACAGAGCTTGAGAGGATCTACAGAGAAGAATGGGAGAAACTCCCCAAATACAGATGTGCCAAACTTGTAGCGTCATACCCAAGAAGACTGGAGACTGTAATCGTTGCTAAAGGTGCTTCAACAATGTACTGAATAAAGGGTCTGAATGATATTTTATAATAATTATGTAAATATTATATTTTCTTTCTATATATTTTCTTTCTATATACAGTATATAAAGAATGACCCCTTTTTTCTCCCCAATTCCATGGTATCTAATTGGTAGTTACAGTCTTGTCTCATTGCTGCAACTCCCGTACGGACTCGGGAGAGGCAAAGGTCGAAAGCCGTCTGTCCTCCGAAACACAAACTAACCAAGCCACACTGCTTCTTGACACAATGCCTGCTTAACCCTAAAGCTAGCCACACCAATGTGTTGGAGGAAACACCGCACGTACACCTGTTGACCGTGTCAGCGTGCACGCTTCTGGGCCACCACAGGAGTCGCTAGAGCGCGATGGGACAAGGACATCCCTGACGGCCAAACCCTCCCCTAACCTGGACGATGCTGGGCCAATTGTGCGCCGCCCCATGGGTCTTCCGGTCGCGGCCGGCTGCGACAGAGCCTGGACTCAAACCCAGAATCTCTAGTGGCACAGCTAGCCCTGCAATGCAGTGCCTTAGACCACTGTGCCACTCGGGAGGCATATTTTCAGTTTTTTTTAATGGAGTATTGTGTGTAGATAGATGAGAGAAAAAAAACTGTTTAATCAGTTTTAGAATAAGGTTGAAATGTAACAAAATGTGGAAAAAGTAAAGGGGTCTGAATACTATCCGAATGCACCGTACAGAATGGCAGAGGTTAGGGGATAAAAACGTATTGATTAATTAAGGGTGTAATATAGAGTAAGCTGAAGAGGGATAGGACTGATAAATGTACATTATGCTGATATTGCCGATAAGAATCTTCCTTGACTGACAAACAGGTACAGTATGTACAGTTGGAGTCAGAAGTTTACATACACCGGTTGGAGTCATTAAAACTTGTTTTTCAACCACTCCATACATTTCTTGTTAACAAACTATAGGTTTGGCAAGTCGGTTAGGTCATCTACTTTGTGCAGGATACAAGTAATTTTTCCAACAATTGTTTACAGACAGATTATTTCACTTATAATTCACTGTATCACAATTCCAGTGGGTCAGAAGTTTACATACACTAAGTTGACTGTGCCTTTAAACATCTTGGAAAATTCCATAAAATGATGTCATGGCTTTAGAAGCTTCTGATAGGCTAATTGAAATCATTTGAGTCAGTTGGAGGTGTACCTGTGGATGTATTTGAAGGCCTACCTTCAAACTCAGTGCCTCTTTGCTTGACATCATGGGAAAATCTAAAGAAATCATACAAGACCTAAAAAACCTCCCCAAGTCTCCACAAGACAGACCTTCACACATCTGGTTCATCCTTGGGAGCAATTTCCAAATGCCTGAAGGTACCACATTCATCTGTACAAACAGTAGTGCTCAAGTATAAACACCATGGGACCACGCAGCCGTCATACCGCTCAGAAAGGAGATGCGTTCTGTCTCCTAGAGCACCCCCACAACATGATGCTGCCACCCCCGTGCTTCACGGTTGGGATGGTGTTCTTCGGCTTGCAAGCCTCCCCCTTTTTCCTCCAAACATAACGATGGTCATTATGGCCAAACAGTTCTATTTTTGTTTCATCAGACCAGTGGGGCGGCAGGTTAGCCTAGTGGTTAGAGCGTTGGGCTAGTAACCGGAAGGTTGCAAGTTCAAATCCCCGAGCTGACAAGGTACAAATCTGTCGTTCTGCCCCTGAACAGGCAGTTAGGCCGTCATTGAAAATAAGAATTTGTTCTTAACTGACTTGCCTAGTTAAATAAAGGTCAAATTAACATTTTTAAAAAGAGGACAGATATTTCAGGCGTTTGGAAATTGCACCCAAGGATGAACCAGAGAGGTCTACAATTTTTTTCTGAGATCTTGGTTGATTTCCTTTGTGGTTGAAAAACTAGTTTTAATTGACGCCAACATAAGTGTATGTAAACTTCCAACTTCAACCGTATATGTATCTACCTCAGTTACCTCGTACCCCTGCACATCGACTCAGTACTGGTACCCCATGCGTATTAGCCAAGTTATTACTCATTGTGTATTTATTCCTTGTGTTTTTATTTGTAAATTTTTCTCTCTGCATTGTTGGGAAGGGCCCGTAAGCCCTTTCACTGTTAGTCAAGACCTCTTATTTACGAAGCGTGTAACAAACAAAATGTGATTCTGATTTGATCTGTGTTTCAAAGATCCACTGATTTTAATTTCGTTTGTGCGTTTTTTTTTTTTTTTTGGTATTGCGCGATGACCTGGATAGTGTTCACTGTTGTGTTTTCTTCAGTTGCTTGTGTCAATATGACAGTTCCATTTTTCATCATGGGCTGAATGACAAACACACACCCCCTTCCCCCCCCCCGACCGGTGCCATTGCAGTAAGTGTAGAGACTGAGTACAAGGATAAAAGCCTAAGCAAATCCCTGATAAGAAATATGACATGGACATCAGCATGCAAAATAAGATGAAACCTGCGAGCAGAGGCAGCCAGATTAATGATAAATTATGAGGACTAGCCTTGTTTATAGCAGTAATTTTTCCTTTCTGCACCTGCTCATATTCTTCTGGCCTGCAGCTCCACTCCCTTTTTTTTCCCTCATCTCTTTTTTTGGGTTCTTGCTTTTAAATGGGCTATATTCTACGGTAACTGTGCTAAAACCAGTGGGACTCCCCATGAAACAGCCCATGTATGATAAAGCTGATTTGAGGGTGTGTATAATTGGTATCTTCTAAACATATCTTGCTGTCAGTGAGAGCAGAGAGGCGAGGGGAGAGAGGGAGGGAGTGGGAACAGGCCTTCTGGATGCAACACTTGTAATAATACACCACCGAGCATCAATAAAATGCTTCATTTTAATACTAATTACGTATATCTCCACACAACAAGGAAATAATCACTTTGGCCTGGAGTACTGTATTAGATGCAAAGTGAGGCTAAAGGCTACAGTAGTCAATATCGAGTGCTAAAGTCCAAACCCCCACACCTCATTAGATCAAGTGAGAATGTTAATTCTAGTGGGTTTATTAGTTAGAATCAGGGAAAAAAGAGGTGGTTTGCATTTTTATTGTTCATTACTAGGGGTTGGCTGTACCTGAAGTTTGAACAGCTCTTACCCATTCCAGAGAGGCAGCGAGAGGGGGGGGGGGGGAGATCTCTGAGTGGCTATTGTCTATTTCATAATTATATTTTTATTATGACTAAGCTTCAGGCCTCCTGCTCTGTACAAAGCAATTTCCAGTAAAAAGAGAGTGGTGGCCCAGCTACAAGGGGAAAGTGTTTACATACAAAATTATAAGAATATACTAACAGCGTTTGGTGTTAATAAGCTATAATCACTCACCTAATTTAATCTGGTTGCCATGGAAAACAAATGCCACTTGAGGCCGAAGAGGCGGTGGGAGGAAGAGAAAAGGTGGGCCCTGTTCAAAAAGAGACAGAATAAAAGAGGACAGACACACCCACCCACCCCCTCTTATGACACGAAGACACCTGCCTCTCTGTTCCCTGTGTGTACCCTACATGGTAGCGAGAGTGCGTGCGTGGGTTTACAGTCTACATGTGTGCTGCTGGGTCAGAGACAGCTGTCTGTGCAGTCAGCATTGCTGTGCTCCTCACAAGGCAGAAAATTGAGCGGGAATTGGCCTAATTGTACGGAATGATTGATGCCAGTGGAAACCACATTAAAACACAAGATGCACTTCCTGTTTGGCACACACGCCATTCTCGGAATGATGCTAATCCCCAGAAGGCCACTGGGCTGTGCTTTTAACTAGTTCATGTGGGGTTGTACAGTAACAATACTGAGAACCAGAAGGAAGTGCTTCACTCATATAAATACAATGTGTCCAACCCTCCCTCCCTGTCTCTCGTTCGGTGCAGTGTGTGGTCTGCTGATCGGCAGGGCTTTGAGTATGAGGCTGGATGGGTGTCCATCTCTGTTGATCCTCAGTTGAGTGCAGTGAGTGTGGAGAGGTGTGTGTGTGGTTATGGTAATGATAACACTCACACACAGAGGGTGTAGGCCTAATACATGGAAATAAATGCACAGCACACATCATAGGTGCGGATATGATTCATTGGATGAATTGAGGATGTGTTTGGTTCATCTATAGAGCCTTACAGTAACCATCTCCTGAACTGGGCTGTTTCCAGAGGCAAGACACAAGGCTGTTTTTATGTCAGGCATTAAATTAAAGCTCCTCTATCAAAATAATTGAGCATTATGATGCATGTTCACTCATATCGAATTACTCTTTGAGGGTCGATTCAAACAACAGCTCCCTAACCCCCCCCCCCTCACCTAGTAACTGCATGCATCTATTTTTTTTGTACACTATTTGTTAATATTCAGTGGGAGATCAAATCAATCAAATCAAATCAAATGCTATTTGTCACATGTCACATAATAAGGTGGGCCCTGTTCAAAAAGAGACAGAATAAAAGAGGACAGACACACCTACCCACCCCCTCTTATGACATGAAGACAGCTGCCTCTCTGTTCCCTGTGTGTACCCTACATGGTAGCGAGAGTGCGTGCGTGGGTATACAGTCTACACGTGTGCTGGGTCAGAGACACAAGGCAGAATGGCAGAATATTGAGCAGGAAGACCTTATTATGGAATGCTTACTTACAAGCCCTTAACTAACAATGGAGTTTAAATATGCAGGGGGTACGGGTACAGAGTCAATGTACGGGGACACAGGTTAGTCGAGGTAATATGTATATGGTAGGTAGAGTTATTAAAGTGACTGTGCATAGATAATAACAGAGAGTAGCAGCAGCGTAAAAGGGGGGGGGACAATGCAAATAGTCTGGGTAGCCATTTGATATGTTGTTTAGGAGTTTAGAAGCTGTTAAGAAGCCTTTTGGATCTAGACTTGACGCTCCGGTACAGCTTACCGTGCGGTAGCAGAGAGGACAGTCTATGACTAGGGTTGGATTCTTTGACAATTTTTAGGGCCTTCTTCTGACACCGCCTGGTATAGAGGTCCTGAATGGTGTCAGGAAGCTTGGCCCCAGTGATGTACTGGGCCATGCACACTACCCTCTGTAGTGCCTTGTGGTCGGAGGCCGAGCAGTTGCCATACTAGGCAGTGATGCAACCAGTCAGGATGCTCTCGATTGTGCAGCTGTATAACTTTTTGAGGATCTGAGGACCCATGCCAAATCTTTTGTGGGGGAATAGGCTTTGTCATGTTGTCTTCACGACTGTCTTGGTGTGTTTGGACCATGATAGTTTGTTGGTGATGTGGACACTCTCAACCTGCTCCACCACAGCCCCGTCGATGAGAATGACTGTAGTCCACAATCATCTATTTTGTCTTGATCACCTTGAGGGGGAGGTTGTTATCCTGGCACCACACGGCCAGGTCTCTGACCTCCTCCCTATAGGCTGTCTCATCATTGTCGGTTGTCAGGCTTACAACTGTTGTGTCGTCGGCAAACTTAATGATGGTGTTGGAGTCGTGCCAGACTGTGAAGTCGTGAGTGAACAGGGAATACATGAGGGGACTGAGCACGCAACCCTGAGGGTCCCCCGTGTTGAGGATCAGCGTGGCTGATGTGTTGTTACCAACCCTTACCACCTGGGGGCCGCCCGTCAGGTGGTAAGGATCCAGTTGCAGAGGGGTGTGCTTAATCCCAGGGTCCTTAGCTTAGTGATGAGCTTTGAGGGCACTATAGTGTTGAACACTGAGTTGTAGTAAGTGAATAGCATTTTTGCATAGTTCCTTTTGTCTAGGTGGGAAAAGGCAGTGTGGGATGCAATAGAGATTGCATCATCTGTGGATCTGTTGGGGTCGGTATGCAAATTGCTGGGATAATGGTGTTGAGGTGAGCTATGACCAGCCTTTCAAAGCACTTCATGGCAACAGACTTGAGTGCAATGGGTTGGTAGTCATTTAGGCAGGTTACCTAGTAGTGTTCTTGGGCACAGGAACTATGGTGGTCTGCTTGAAACATGTTGGTATTACAGACTCAGTCAGGGACAGGTTGAAAATGTCAGTGGAGACACTTGCCAGTTGGTCAGCTCATGCACTTAGTACATGTCCTGGTAATCCATCTGGCCCTGCGGCCTTGTGAATGTTTACCTGTTTAAAGGTCTTACTCACATTGGCTACGGAGAGTGTGATCACACAGTCATCTGGAACAGCTGATGCTCTCATGCATGCTTCAGTGTTGCTTGCCTCAAAGCGAGCATAGAAGTAATTTAGCTTGTCTTGTAGGCTCGTGTCACTGGGCAGCTCACGGCTGTGCATCCCTTTCTAGTCTGTAATAGTTTGCTAGCCCTGCCACATCCGGTGAGCGTCAGAGCCAGTGTAGTACGATTCAAGCTTTGCCTGTTTGACAGTTCGTCTGAGGGCATAGCAGGATTTCTTATAAGCTTCTGGGTTAGAGTCCCGCTCCTTGAAAGCGGCAGCTCTACCCTTTAGTTCAATGCAGATGTTGCCTGTAATCCATGGCTTCTGGTTGGGGTATGTACGTACAGTCACTATGGGGACGACGTCATTGGATGCACTTGTTGTTGAAGCCAGTGACTGATGTGGTGTACTCCTCAATGCCATCGGAAGAATCCCAGGACATATTCCAGTCTGTGCTAGCAAAACAGTCCTGTATCTAAGCATCTGCGTCGTCTGACCACTTCTTTATAGACCAAGTCACTGGTGCTTGCTGTTTAGTTTTTGATTGTAAGCAGGATTCAGGAATTTAGAATTATGGTCTTATTTTCCAAATGGAGGGCCTGGGAGAGCTCTGTACACGTCTGTGTTTTTTCCCCCTCTGGTTGCACATTTAACAAGCTGGTAGAAATGAGGTAAAACGGATTTAAGTTTCCCTACATTAAAGTCCCCGACCACTAGGAGCGCCGCCTTTGGATGAGCATTTTCCTGTTTGCTAATGGCCGTATACAGCTCATTGAGTGTGGTCTTAGGGCCAGCATCTGTTTGTGGTGCTAAATAGGGAGCTACGAAGAATATAGATTAAAATTATCTTGGTAAATAGTGTGGTCTATTGCTTATCATGAGATACCCTACCTCAGGCGAGCAAAACCTTGAGACTTCCTTACTTTTAGATTTCGTGCACCAGCTGTTGTACACAGACCGCCAATACTTGTCTTACCAAAGGCGGCTGCTCTATCTAGCCGAAACCCCGCCAGCTGTATGTTATTCACTTCGTTGTTCAGCCACGACTCGGTGAAACATAAGATATTACAGTATTTAGTGTCCCGTTGGTAGGACATTCAAATCAAATTAAATACAATTTAATTTTTCACATGCGCCGAATACAACAGGTGTAGTAGAACTTACAGTGAAATACTTACTTACAAGCCCGTAACCAACAATGCAGTTTTAAGAAAATACCTAATAATAGTTTAGTGATCATAGTTTGTCTATTTTGTTGTCCCATGATTGTACGTTGGCTTATAAAATTGATGGTAGAGGCAGATTACCCACTCGCCATCAGATCCTTACAAGGCACTCCGACCTACATCCCTGATATCTCCGTCTCTTTCTCATGTGAATCACTGGGATTTGGGCCATGTCGGGTGTCTGAAGTAAATCCTTTGCGTCCCGAAACTTTAAATAATTTTTCTTTGTTCAGTACGAGTTGAGTAATCACTATCTTGATATGTAGAAGCTCTTTTCGTTCATAAGAGACCGTGGCAGAAACATTATGTGCAAAATAAGTTACAAATAATGAGAAAAAACACACACAATAGCCACATTTGGTTAGGAGACTATAAAATGGCAGCCATCTCCTCTGGCGCCCTTATAGAAGACACCATAATGCTGAGAAATAGTAATTTATTCAGGACTGGGCAGGACTGAGTCCCAAGAGCCACCTCTTTAAGGTCATATGATTTTGGTCAAATGTATATTGGTCTGGTCTTAGCATCCTAATGGAATGACATGACCAAAGTTTTTGTCTGATACTGTACAGTGGCTTGTGAAAGTATCCCCCCCCCCCTTGGCATTTTTCATATTTTGTTGCCTTACAACCTGGAATTAAAATAGTTTTTTTGTGGGGTTTGTATCATTTGATTTACACAACATACCTATCACTTTGAAGATGCAAAATATGTTTTATTGTGAAACAAACAAGAAGTAAGACAAAAAAACATAAAACTTGAGTGTGCATAACTATTCATCCCCCCAAAGTCAATAGTTTGTAGAGCCACCTTTTGCAGCAATTACAACTGCAAATCTCTTGGGGTATGTCTCTATAAGCTTGGCACATCTAGTCACTGGAATTGTTGCCCATTCTTCAAGGCAAAACTGCTCCAGCTCCTTCAAGTTGGTTGGGTTCCGCTGGTGTACAGCAATCTTTAAGTCATACCATTAGATTCTAAATTGGATTGAGGTCTGGGCTTTGACTAGGTCTTAAACTACTTGAATGTTGCTTTAGCAGTATGCTTAAGGTCATTGTCCTGCTGGAAGGTGAACCTCCGTCCCAATCTCAAATCTCAAATCTCTGGAAGACTGAAACAGGTTTCCCTCAATAATATCCCTCTATTTAGCGCCATCCGTCATTCCTTCAATTCTGACCAGTTTCCCAGTCCCTGCCGATGAAAAACATGGTGTTCTCTGGGTGATGAGAGGTGTTGGGTTTGCGCCAGACATAGTGTTTTCCTTGATTGCCAAAAAGCCAAATTTTTGTCTCATCTGACCAGAGTACCTTCTTCCATATGTTTGTGGAGTCTCCCACATGCCTTTTGGCAAACATAAAAAAAAATGATTGAAGCAATGGCTCTTTCTGACCACTCTTCCATAAAGCCCAGCTCTGTGGAGTGCACGGCTTAAAGTGGTCCTATGGACAGATACTCCAATCTCCGCAGTGGAGCTTTGCAGCTCCTTCAGGGTTATCTTTGGTCAATGTTGCTTGCCTCTCTGATTAATGCCCTCCTTACCGGGTCCTTAAGTTTTGGTGGGCGGCCCTCTCTTGGCAGGTTTGCTGTGGTGCCATATTCTTTCCATTTTAATAATGGATTTAACGGTGCTCCATGGGATGTTAAAAGTTTTGGATATTTTTTATAACCCAACCCTGATCTGTACTTCTCCACAACTTTGTCCCTGACCTGTTTGTAGAGCTCTTTGGTCTTCATGGTGCCACTTGTTTGGTGGTGCCCCTTGCTTAGTTGTGTTGCAGCCTCTGGGGCCTTTCAGAACAGGTGTGTATATATACTGAGATCATGTGACAGATCATGTGACACTTAGATTGCTCACAGGTGGACTTTATTTAACTAATTGTGTGACTTCTGAAGGTAATTGGTTGCACCAGACCTTATTTAGGGGCTTCATAGTAAAAGGGGTGAATACATATGCACACACCAACTTTTCATTTTTTATCTTTTTGAATTTTGTGAAACAAGTCTTTTTTTTTTATTTCACTTTGTGTATGTTTTGTGTTTTTTTTTCTCCATTACATGAAATTACTTTGTGTATGTCCATTACATAATCTAAAATAAAAATACATTTAAATTACATGTTGTAATGCAACAAAATAGAAAAAAATCCAAGGTGGATGAATACTTTTGCAAGGCACTGTGTGTTTTTTAAAATATAAAATATATTTAAATATGTTTAACACTTTTTTGGTTACTACCTGGTTCCATATGTGTTTGGATGTCTTCACTATTATTCAACAATGTAGAAAATAGTAAAAATAAAGAAAAACCCTTGAATGAGTAGGTGTGTCCAAACTTTTGACTGGTACTGTATATATACTGTATATCAACTTCGGTTTCAGCTCGTCCATCAAACCATTTTGTTCTCATACTGAACAATGTAAACACTCTAATACTATCTCTTCAGCGTTATACTAATCTAATGAAAGGTTCAGATTTACAGTGGGGCAAAAAAGTAAAATTATGGTGGAAAATAAGTATTTGGTCAATAACAAAAGTTTATCTCAATACTTTGTTATATACCCTTTGTTGGCAATGACAGAGGTCAAACATTTTCTGTAAGTCTTCACAAGGTTTTCACACACTGTTGCTGGTATTTTGGCACATTCCTCCATGCAGATCTCATCTAGAGCAGTGATGTTTTGGGGCTGTTGCTGGGCAACACAGACTTTCAACTCCCTCCAAAGATTTTCTATGGGGTTGAGATCTGGAGATTGGCTAGGCCACTCCAGGACCTTGAAATGCTTCTTACGAAGCCACTCCTTCGTTGCCCGGGCGGTGTGTTTGGGATCATTGTCAAGCTGAAAGACCCAGCCACGTTTCATCTTCAATGCCCTTGCTGATGGAAGGAGGTTTTCACTCAAAATCTCACGATACATGGCCCCATTCATTCTTTCCTTTACACGGATCAGTCGTCCTGGTCCCTTTGCAGAAAAACAGCCCCAAAGCATGATGTTTCCACCCCCATGCTTCACAGTAGGTATGGTGTTCTTTGGATGCAACTCAGCATTCTTTGTCATCCAAACACGACGAGTTGAGTTTTAACCAAAAGGTTGTATTTTGGTTTCATCTGACCATATGACATTCTCCCAATCTTCTTCTGGATCATCCAAATGCTCTCTAGCAAACTTCAGACGGGCCTGGACATGTACTGGCTTAAGCAGGGGGACACGTCTGGCACTGCAGGATTTGAGTCCCTGGCGGCGTAGTGTGTTACTGATGGTAGGCTTTGTTACTTTGGTCCCAGCTCTCTGCAGGTCATTCACTAGGTCCCCCCGTGTGGTTCTGGGATTTTTGCTCACCGTTCTTGTGATCATTTTGACCCCACGGGGTGAGATCTTGCGTGGAGCCCCAGATCGAGGGAGATTATCAATGGTCTTGTATGTCTTCCATTTCCTAATAATTGCTCCCACAGTTGATTTCTTCAAACCAAGCTGCTTACCTATTGCAGATTCAGTCTTCACATCCTGGTGCAGGTCTACAATTTTGTTTCTGGTGTCCTTTGACAGCTCTTTGGTCTTGGCCAAAGTGGAGTTTGGAGTGTGACTGTTTGAGGTTGTGGACAGGTGTCATTTATACTGATAACAAGTTCAAACAGGTGCCATTAATACAGGTAACGAGTGGAGGACCGAGGAGCCTCTTAAAGAAGAAGTTACAGGTCTGTGAGAGCCAGAAATCTTGCTTGTTTGTAGGTGACCAAATACTTATTTTCCACCATAATTTGCAAATAAATTCATTAAAAATCCTACAATGTGAATTTCTGGATTTTTTTTTACTCATTTGACTGTCATATTTGAAGTGTACCTATGATGAAAATTGCAGGCCTCTCTCATCTTTTTAAGTGGGAGAACTTGCACAATTGGTGGCTGACTAAATACTTTTTTGCCCCACTGTACCTCAGTTTACTGTATTTGGAGAAATGGTTTTTTTTTTTGGGGGGGGGGGGGGGGGGGGATGAATGGAAAATAAACTGGTCCACCATCCTCCTCCACTCAGATGCATATCAATATATACCCTAATATCTGCATGTAGCCCGCTGGATGCAATATACTCTGGACATTTTCATTATTATTATTTTCAGGAGTCATCGGGGTCTTATATAAGGAAATGTAAGTGACAGGCGTTTAAAATGGATTTTAAATCATGTGGGATAGCAGAGGCCCTTTCAGAAATATTTGTGTCAAACTGGTTTTCACCTTTTGCCAATCAATATGCACACGTATTCATAAACTGACGAATGTCCATCAAAAGACTGCGCTGCCTTTTAATATACACTGCCGTTCCAAAGTTTGGGGTCACTTAGAAATGTCATTGTTTTTGAAAACAAAAGTAAATTTATTTGCCGATTAAACAACATCAAATTGTTCAGAAATACAGTATAGACTTTGTTAATGTTGTAGATGACTATTGTAGCTGGAAATGCCAGTTTTTTTTATGGAATATCTACATTGGTGTACAGAAGCCCATTATCAGCAACCGTGACTCCTGTGCTCTTGTGTTACAGTGCCTTGCGAAAGTATTCGGCCCCCTTGAACTTTGCGACCTTTTGCCACATTTCAGGCTTCAAACATAAAGATATAAAACTGTATTTTTTTGTGAAGAATCAACAACAAGTGGGACACAATCATGAAGTGGAACGACATTTATTGGATATTTCAAACTTTTTTAACAAATCAAAAACTGAAAAATTGGGCGTGTGAAATTATTCAGCCCCCTTAAGTTAATACTTTGTAGCGCCACCTTTTGCTGCGATTACAGCTGTAAGTCGCTTGGGGTATGTCTCTATCAGTTTTGCACATCGAGAGACTGAAATGTTTTCCCATTCCTCCTTGCAAAACAGCTCGAGCTCAGTGAGATTGGATGGAGAGCATTTGTGAACAGCAGTTTTCAGTTCTTTCCACAGATTCTCGATTGGATTCAGGTCTGGACTTTGACTTGGCCATTCTAACACCTGGATATGTTTATTTTTGAACCATTCCATTGCAGATTTTGCTTTATGTTTTGGATCATTGTCTTGTTGGAAGACAAATCTCCGTCCCAGTCTCAGGTCTTTTGCAGACTACATCAGGTTTTCTTCCAGAATGGTCCTGTATTTGGCTCCATCCATCTTCCCATCAATTTTAACCATCTTCCCTGTCCCTGCTGAAGAAAAGCAGGCCCAAACCATGATGCTGCCACCACCATGTTTGACAGTGGGGATGGTGTGTTCAGGGTGATGGGCTGTGTTGCTTTTACGCCAAACATAACGTTTTGCATTGTTGCCAAAAAGTTCAATTTTGGTTTCATCTGACCAGAGCACCTTCTTCCACATGTTTGGTGTGTCTCCCAGGTGGCTTGTGGCAAACTTTAAACGACACTTTTTATGGATATCTTTAAGAAATGGCTTTCTTCTTGCCACTCTTCCATAAAGGCCAGATTTGTGCAATATACGACTGATTGTTGTCCTATGAACAGAGTCTCCCACCTCAGCTGTAGATCTCTGCAGTTCATCCAGAGTGATCATGGGCCTCTTGGCTGCATCTCTGATCAGTCTTCTCCTTGTATGAGCTGAAGGTTTAGAGGGACGGCCAGGTCTTGGTAGATTTGCAGTGGTCTGATACTCCTTCCATTTCAATATTATCGCTTGCACAGTGCTCCTTGGGATGTTTAAAGCTTGGGAAATCTTTTTGTATCCAAATCCGGCTTTAAACTTCTTCACAACAGTATCTCGGACCTGCCTGGTGTGTTCCTTGTTCTTCATGATGCTCTCTGCGCTTTTAACGGACCTCTGAGACTATCACAGTGCAGGTGCATTTATACGGAGACTTGATTACACACAGGTGGATTGTATTTATCATCATTAGTCATTTAGGTCAACATTGGATCATTCAGAGATCCTCACTGAACTTCTGGAGAGAGTTTGCTGCACTGAAAGTAAAGGGGCTGAATAATTTTGCACGCCCAATTTTTCAGTTTTTGATTTGTTAAAAAAGTTTGAAATATCCAATAAATGTCGTTCCACTTCATGATTGTGTCCCACTTGTTGTTGATTCTTCACAAAAAAATACAGTTTTATATCTTTATGTTTGAAGCCTGAAATGTGGCAAAAGGTCGCAAAGTTCAAGGGGGCCGAATACTTTCGCAAGGCACTGTAGCTAATCCAATTTTATAATTTTAAAAGGCTAATTGATCATTAGAAAGCCCTTTTGCAATTATGTTAGCACAGCTGAAAACTGTTGTACTGATTAAAGAAGCAATAAAACTGGCCTTCTTTAGACTAGTTGAGTATCTGGAGCATCAGCATTTGTGAGTTCGATTACAGGCTCAAAATGGCCAGAAACAAAGTGCGTTCTTCTAAAACTCGTCAGCCCATTCTTGTTCTGAGAAATGAAGGCTATTCCATGTGAGAAATTGTCAAGAAACTGAAGATCTCGTACAACGCTGTGTACTACTCTCTTCATAGAACAGCACAAACTGTCTCTAACCAGAATAGAAATAGGAGGGGGAGGCCCCAGTGCACAACTGAGCAAGAGGACAAATGCATTAGAGTGTCTAGTTGAGAAACAGATGCCTCACAAGTTCTCAACTGGCAGCTTCATTAAATAGTACTCGCAAAACACCAGTCTCAACGTCAACAGTGTGGAGGCGACTCCGGGATGTTGGCCTTCTAGGCAGAGTTCTTCTGTCCGGAGTCTGTGTACTTTTGCCCATCTTAATATTTTATTTTTATTGGCCAGTCTGAGATATTGCTTTTTCTTTGCAACTCTGACTAGAAGGCCGTCAGTTTTCAGCTGTGCTGACAGAATTGCAAAAGGGTTTTCTAATGATCAATTAGCCTTTTAAAATGATGAACTTGGATTAGCTAACACAACGTGCCATTGGAACACAGGAGTGATGGTTGCTGATAATGGGACTCTGTATGCCTATGTAGATATTCCATAAAAAAATCTGGCATTTCCAGCTACAATAGTCATCTACAACATTAACAATGTCTACACTGTATTTCTGAACAATTTGATGTTATTTCAATGGACAAAAAAATGTGCTTTTATTACAAAAACAAGGACATTTCTAAGCGACCCCAAAATTTGAACTGTAGTGTACATGCTTGCATTTTAACTGGCTACTTTGGCACCAATGCTGCAGACAACAATATGACTCCATGTAATATTCACTAGAAAAATGATGATACTCGCTCTTTGGTTAGCATGCTCAGACTCAACTCACACACGCACGCAGACATGCACACACACACACACACACACACACACACACACACACACACACACACACACACACACACACACACACACACACACACACACACACACACACACGCGCATAGGCACACACACACACACACGCGCATAGGCACACACACACACACACACACGCGCATAGGCACACAGTTTGTTGTTAAGTGGTGGCCTAAGTCAGCGTAATCACAGTCACTTTGTTACACGGTTGGTAAATGATTTAAAACTAGATTTCATGCATGCTTTCATACTAATTCACTCTCTTTTTTTCATGTTGGTTGGAGAAACTCTGAAAATAATCAAGATTTACTCCATTCTCCAATTAAGCTTCTAAACAGGACTAAGAAAAGGGGCTCTATTCATTTTCTTTTGATTAAAATGATCGCAACACGCATGGAGCTTTGGGGTTTACATATTAAATAATGCATCATTTCATAATTATATAGAATATATAGATTTTTTTTAAATAGGATACTGGGCAAAATGGTGACTTTAATTAGATTGGTGTGTAAGATATCTCCAGGGTATGATAAAACAATGTTAAATATCTCACCATGGATGTAAAATATGTTCAAGCAGATAATGAAACACAAATAAGGCCTCATTTTGTCATGGCTCCTATTTGTTGAAACATCCCCCTATGCATTTCTGAAATGTGATAATTATATTGAAAAAACATGTGTGATCAGGGGAGAACATATTTAGGTGCTGAATATGATACCCTGTGTGTCGTGTGTGTCCCCCCCCCCCCCCCCCCCCCCCACGCACACACCTATTTAGGAGTGTACATTATCATATTATTACTATAACAGTACATTACTGAGGAGTCGCACAGGAACAAACATATCACGTCTCACATTTCTTAAAGGCATTCTGTTTATCGACATACAGAAACACACCTGTACTTCCCACATGCACACAATACACCACAATGAATGAGCAGATGTGGGTTTTTTGTCCAGAAAGGTCACTGGGACCATAATATCAAGGCAAAGATGAGCTAAGAGTGAAGATTACTCACTGATGTTAAAGAGCACTTGTCTGAAAATAATGCATTTACAACCAGAGCAATAATAGAGGAATTAAATATGCTCTCAACACATGACTTTGCCAAGCAAACAATGCCTGCAGTCTTGTTGAAAATTACAGCGGCTAATTTGAAATGAAACACAAACAGTGGCGTGTTTGTTTCAAACCTCCATTATGATTCTCTGCATAGATCCCTCCTTTGCTATATATAAAGTATGTAAATGCTAGCTGCGGAAGTCAAATACATCAATGAAAGTTGACAGCTGAATTATAACCGGAGCTGAATGCATCAGTCTTTTGTTTTAACTCAAAGAATGGAGCATTTTTAAAACTCACAATGGCTTTAATCAAATTCTCAAGGTTGTTCAGTTTGGCATTGTATTAGTTTAATAGTTTCTGGTTCGCCGTTGACGTTAATGACACATTCCTATGTAAATATAATGTGCCTCTGAGAAGCCATCAAAACATTTTAAGGTCCAATGAATACGCTTGCATTTTTCCTTTTTCTTCACACGGAAATCTTTTTTTATTTAGCAATCTGCGCCACGCTTACAGAAATAATAAAAATGGTGGATTGATTAATGGTGAGTTTAAGGTAGTGATGCAAAGCATTCATACAAATAACTTGGGTGTAAGAGAGGCAGGATGAGAGGAGAGAGAAAGGTTGCCCTCCACCTCCTCTCCAAGCTCCTCATCGACTTGGAATGACTCCCCATCCCATCCCATCCCACCCCCACCTTCCCTCCTCTATATACCATGTATGGTTTAGGGGCCTTTGGCAAAGATTCATCACCCACTATTGAGAGATAATAAACCGCACATTTTCTCAGTTTTCAAAGACTGATGAAACCATTTAGAGTAATATACCAGAATACATTAAAGTCTCTATCATTTTTGGTGCGCTTCCTAATATGTCGCTATCTAAAAAGAAAAATGTATGTGTGGAGATCTCAGTTCATATCTTGAACATTGATGATAGGCCTTCTTTTGTAAATATGAATTGCTTATTTAACTCTTTTTGGGGATTTTTGGGGATAACGGTTATTGTCAGTTCTGCTCATGTGATCATATCATCAAATCAAATCAAATCAAATGTATTTATATAGCCCTTCGTACATCAGCTGATATCTCAAAGTGCTGTACAGAAACCCAGCCTAAAACCCCAAAACAGCAAGCAATGCAGGTGTAGAAGCACCTGATACCCCTTACCCGTCTTACAGCCCCTTCCCCCCCTCCTGCCCCTAGTATACTACTGCCTTTACTCTGTATGCCCCCAAGTGAAAAAGAGAGGCACTATTGACTCCAAGGCCAGAATACCTGCCCCCTCTTTTTGTTTGCCATCACTGAATGTCATCTAACCTGGATTTATAGGGGAAGACCAGTCACGATAGACAAGACCAGATAGATACAGACCCTGCTAGAATGCTGACATTCTCCAAACGAGTTATCAAAGTCTGAGCTGAATCATAGTGACAACTAGAACACTCAAAGGCCCCCCCCCCCCCCCCGACCTCTGATCTTTAGCATGTCCCTAGACGTGTAGCACGGGGTGTCCATACGGGGCATGGGGGGATTACAGACAAATTTTGCACCTACTCATATGTCCCAAATCTATGGAATACCCTCGGCATCTTAGTTACAGTAATAACAGGGCAACAGGGTAGAATACGTTTTTTTTTTTCTGACTCGCTTAGAGTGAGTGAGACAATCAGATTGAAAGAGACAAATATCTAAGGAAATAAAACGAGGCAGTTATTTATGCATCTTTCATCAAATGTTTCTCAAGACAAGTATTCGAGTCATTCAGCCTTTAAACATCACCTATGCAAATATCAATTATGATTTACGATGGAGAATGTGTGTTTCATTCTATCTCCTTTCTTTGTGTTGTTTTGGTTGCTTTGTGTGTGGCCTGAAAATAAAAAAAAAACTTCCAAATCAATCAATGTTGACCCGATGTCTATTGTTCTGTCTATCTTTTAATGTGTCATTATTATTTATCTACAGAATGCGCTCCAGCTCAAGCTGAATCTACAGTAAAGAAGAGGTACGTGTCAAACAAATACTGCACAAAGAAATGTTTTATTCATGTGGATCTTATAATTGGTTTATTTGTGTTTTACCTTAAATTAGAATCTCAGTGGAAAAGGGGAGTGGCATAAGGGTAATGGCCTTAAATTAGAACGTCAGACTATCTCTTTTCATTTATCATACTGTATTTATCCAAGAAGGCTGACAGAGGTGAAAACAATTGTTTTAGCCTCTTATTCCTCACAAAGTCGGCACAAGATGGCGCCGACAGAGATGGTCGCCTCGCTTCAGGTCCTTAGGACACTGTGCAGTAATTAGTTTTTTATGTATTACTTCTCACATTGTTAGCCCAGGAAATCTCAGGTGTTATTACATACAGCCGGGAAGAACTATTGGATATAAAAGCTATGAGAACTTACCAACATTACGACTAGGAATATGTCTACCCTGGACATGGGATCTTATCCCAGAGGCCGACCCAAAACAACGTGGTCGCTGCAGGAGAGGCAGATGGAGCGGCCTACTGGTCAGAATCAGAAGTTGAGCACACCATCTACCGCTTCCGAGCATATTACATATTACTGCTGCATTTATTGTAGCCGGGGATTTTAACAAAGCTAACCTGAGAATGAGACTTCCTCAATTCTATCAGCATATCGAATGCGCGACACGGGCTGCTAGCATTCTGGATCATTGCTACTTCCGCGATGCATACAAAGCCCTCCCCCGCCCTGCCATCGGCAAATCTGACCATGACTCCATTTTGTTGCTCCCAGCCTATAGACAGAAACTAAAACAGGAAAAGCCCGTGCTCAGGTCCGTCCAACGCTGGTCTGACCAATCGGATTCCAGGCTTCAGGATTGCTTCGATCACGTGGACTGGGATATGTTCCGGATAGCCTCAGACAACAACATTGATGTATATACTGACTCGGTGAGTGAGTTTATTAGCAAGTGCATCGGATATGTCGTACCCACTATGCCTATTAAAACATTTCCTAACCAGAAACCGTGGATTAATAGCAGCATTTGCGCAAAACTGAAAGCACGAACCACCCCTTTTAATCATGGCAAGGCAACTGGAAACATCACCGAATACAAACAGTGCAACTATTCCCTCCGCAAGGCAATCAAACAAGCAAAGCGTCAGTATATAGACAAAGTAGAGTCACATTTCAATGGCTCAAACGCAAGACGTACGTGGCAGAGTCTACAGTCAATCACGGGATTACAAAAAGAAAACCAGCTCCTTCGCGGACATCAACGTCTTGCTCCCAGACGTTAAACATCTTCTTTGATTGCTTTGAGGACAATACAGTGCCACTGACACGGCACACTACCAAAGCCTGTGGGCTCTCCTTCTCCGTGGCCAACGTGAGTAAAACATTTAACCGTGTTAACCCTCGCAGGGCTGCCGGCCCAGGTCGCTGTCCTAGCCGCGTCCTCAGAGTATGCGCTGACCAGCTAGCTGGTGTGTTTACGGACATATTCAATCAGTCCCAGTATTTTGTCCCCACATGCTTCAAGATGGCAACCATTGTGCCTGTTCCCAAGAAATCTAAGGTAACTGAACTAAATAACTATCACCCCGTTGCACTCACTTCTGTCATCATGAAGTGCTTTGAGAGACGAGGCAAGGAGCATATCACCTCCACTCTACCTGATACCCTAGACCCACTCCAATAGGTCCAGTGACGATGCAATCGCCATCACACTGCACACTGCCCTATCCCATCTGGACAAGAGGAATACCTTGCTATTCTTACTATGTAAGAAAGCTGTTCATTGACTACAACTCAGCATTGAATACCATTGTACCCTCCAAACTCGTCATTAAGCTCCCGCCCTGTACAACTGGGTCCTGGACTTTCTGACTGGCCTCACCCAGGTGGTGAAGAAGGAATCAACATCTCCCCCCCGCTGATCCTCAACAATTGAAAAACAGCTTCTATCTCAAGGCCATCAGACTGTTAAACAGCCATCATTAACATGTAGTGGCTGCTGTCAACATACAGACTCAAATCTCTGGTCACTTTAATAAATGGACTTAATAAAGGTATCATTAGTCGCCTTAAATAACACCACTTTAATAAAGTTTACACATCCTACATTACTCATCTCATACGTATATACTGTTCTATACCATATTTAGCATCTTGCCTATGCCGCACGGCCATCGCTCATCCATATATTTATATGTACATATTCTTATTCATCCCTTACATTTGTGTGTATTAGGTAGTTGTTGTGAATTTGTTAGATTACTTGTTAGATATTACTGCATTGTCGGAACTAGAAGCACAAGCATTTCGCTTCACTCGCATTAACATCTGCTAACCATGTGTATGTGACCAATACAATTTGATTTGATTTGAAGTAGGCCCAAAACAAGTACTTAGACACCATTGAATGGCGTTCCAAATTAATTATCCTGTCCGGGTAACTAAAAATACCAGTCTTGCCCGTCCTGCCAAACAACAGAAATAAAGAACACCAAGTAGGTTATATCTGATTCCCTCCACTCGTCAGACACACATATATTTGCTTGCATTGTCTTCTCTGTGCTCTGGGGTGTTACATTTGCTTGGTTGGGAAAAACAATCTGATTTGAAAACGACAATATGACTAATTCACCCCCCCCTTACTCCACCCTTTTAATTTACAATGCAAAGTATAAAAATAAACAGTGAGGACTCAATTTACCGTGGTTTTCACGCGGAACCCCTAATCCCCTCCCCTCCTCGTCTTCTGCTCGGAGACCTGGATTTTCCACTGGGAGGCTGTGGCCCCTTCTTGGGAGAGATAGGTGGGCAGAGTGGAGGGCCATTTCACACAGCACACAGCACCCCCAGGCCCCAAGCAGCCCTGCTCTGATACAGCGCACTAATCACACAAACAAGCAGGAAACTCTGGTGCACGCTGCTGTGGCGAAAACAAGCAACTTAAAGACAAACAAAAGAGAGTTGGTTAGACACGGATATCCATGCAGAAACAGGACTTAGAGAACAAAGGGTGACATGAATAGGTGAGAAACAAACTGGGACGTGGTTGCTACTGTGCCTCAAAGCCATTCTGAGGCTTAAACCCTCTCATCACCATCACTCTCTCCACAAAGGTTTCAGTTCTTATTGAATGACCAATGAAATGGAGACACATAGTCACTATACCATATCGTTTTCCCTCTAACTACCTCTGTAGGCCTACCTTTCTCCATTTTCAAGAGCACAACAGTGTTACAATGGAAGACAACTGACAGCTGTTTACCTTGATGCTCAGCAGTGTTTTTGTTTTCCAAGTTAACCACGCAAAGTGGCGTCCTGAATCCCGGCTGATGTGAGTGAGCACACCAGACCTGTCTGATTCCTGGAACCCCTACCAGCTCCAAAACAAGCCTCCCTCCCTCCCCAGGAGCCTGCCGTCCACCCAGTGGGAGACTATCTACCTGCTGAACAGCCCCACGCTTCAGGGGGGCCGCGGTATGATGAGCACCCCCCCCCCCCCCCCCCCCCCCCATCTCCACCCCCCACTTCACACCAAGCTAGGCTGACAGACTTTTGGAAGGGAGGAGATGACGGGGGGAGAGCGATCGTTAGTAAACAGAGAGAGAGGGATTGAGACAAGGGGATGATGGAGTGAGATGGATAAAGAGAGAATATACATTTAGAATGTGTTGCTGAACAATGATACTTTGTTATACAGAGCTCTGTTAGAGGGGTACAGCCTTGGAGGTGACGATATACCTTGGTCACTTTTTATGTGATGTTGTGAACACAAAGCAAAGTTGCTGCAATACCCCAGTTTAAGCACTAACTCAACAACAACAAAAATGGTGCGTTTGCAGCCTGATTATAGTCCCCTATCTTCTTCAAAGTAGGGGGGATTTTCAAATTGACATTTCAAGAACAAACACAAAGCTCAATTGGGTGGCATACTTGTTCATTGTTCTTTTTAAGTTAAAACTTCTGTTCGTGTGGAAGTTAAGTCTTCCCGGGTAGCTTTTGTGCATGCATGTGTGTGTGCTGCCTGTGTGTGTCTACAAAGCCCCATTCAGATAGCCCTCAGTCCAACTTTTCTGGTGGCCCATGGCCACAACCAGAGCTCTAATAGTGCATGGGAGTCATACATGCAGCAGTGTGGCGCCCCCTTATCTGACGAGCCAGCACGGTAAGCTCGGATTAGCATCTATATCTGGGAAAGTGGACTTCTGCGTGGGACAATGGTGAGAGGAGGGCCCAGGCAGGATGGGAGATATGGGGATGGACAGAGATAGAGGGATGTCAGAAGGCCAATAGACTTGATAGAGAGATCGCTTTCATTCTGTCTTCAGTTGTTGTGTTTGCCTTCTCTCCTCCTTTTCTTTGAGCCATTTTGTCTTTTGGCCGCGCTGACAAAGTGCATGACGGCAGTATGTTGCCTACATTTGAAGGGGACTTTTTGGTGGTCTGTCTTGTGTACGACACTTCAAACCGCTGAAACATCGCACTCATGGAGAGGGCTAAATGGCCCTGTTTTTGAAGTCTTTCTTTGAAATGAGCGAGGCAATCCCCTTGGCCCAGGGATCATATTCTATTTACATTCCCCTTGCCAACGGCAGAGGCGACGCTGGCCAAATTCACAAAAGAAGATCCACATTGGAAAATCCGGCTAATCCCTGATTGAAAGTTCATGTGTTGGCTTCGATGTATAAGCTCTGGCAGATTTTCCCAGGAAAGAGGAATAAAAAACCCAATAAACTGGGATCTTTTGGTGAAAAGGAAGCCACTCTTCCAGGCATACATAGTCAATGTCAGTGGTCAATGCCCATTGTCCATTTTTTTAAAGAGAAACTTTTCAAATGCAGGAGATGTGTGTCTTACCCCTAGTAGAAGAGAGGTAATGTCTTCCACGCGGTATTGGAGGGAAACACAGTAGTCCAGCTCAAAGAGGCCACCAGGAGGTCAATGACAGTCCAGGACTGCTTGTCCACCTCCTCTTTTGTTATCTTTCTTTCTCTTTCTGTTCCTCTCTTTCTTTCTTTTTTCTTTCATTCTCTCTGCGTCTCTCTCTCATGGTCTCTCTCTCTTTCCCTCTCTTCCAGAGGTGGTAGCTATGACTAGAGTGTGTGCAGATGGCTGGCCAGCTTGCCTTTAGTGGAAGGCTCCACAGTTTAAACTTCTTGATTTTTCTTTTCTGTTCTTAGGCAAAACTTTGGCCCTGCAACTTTTGATTCCGCCTGGCGCGGCTTTATCTCGGCGTACATGTGAGGGATAGCGGGGTCCTCCGAGGAGCTGTGGTTGGAAGCTAAAATGCCCGGGCTCTATGGCTTTGTGTCCTGCTGCATCAATGAGGCCATCAGTGAAACTCACACATACAGTAGCCGACTCTAGCAGCTCTCCGAACCGTGGGTCACTGGCGTGTTGTATGGACTTGAAGGAGGAGAGATTTGGGACTATAACTTCCCTCCCTCCCGTCTTCTTCTCTAAAGCACTGACTTACTGGTACAATGGGAGGGAGGTCTCCCATTCTGAGGGGTTGGATTTGATGGACACATTGATGCTCTAAGCTGCTTTAGATAAGTTGAAGCCAGGATCTAAGGCTCTGTCGGATTGTCAGAAACAGCAGCGTTTTGACAGTCCACATCATACAAATGTACTTGACAACTTGCAATGGACATCATTTCATTTCGTGATCGACATTTTGTTCCATGCTTATTATAGTGCTACATTGTGGCTAATTTAATTCAATAAAAAAAGCAGGGTTAACAGACATACAGTGGTATTGATGTCTTCTATGGTGTTTGACCCCGTGACTGTGCTATATTACCACTCCACATACCATGCTTTGGAACTGAGTCATCCTCAATCGTGCTGCTTAATGGCTCGTTGTACTTAAAGCTACTTACTAGACAAGTGCCACGGTCAACCATGGCCCTCCTGTGTAACAGATCAGTCAAGCAACTTGACCTGATACTGCTAGCTCTGCTTTTGGTGTCCTTTCAGACCATGGAGTTAGTGCTAACTCTCATCTGGAATGAAAGGTAGCCTCAGAGAAATGTAGGCATGTTCTCTGTGACTGCTCTCTGTACCTCCTGAGCTATGGAGGTAAGGACACTTGCCTGGACATATACTGTAGTATCAAATATTCCGTCACTTGGTATTCTTAATTTTAAATGTCAATACCTGTATGTGTGCTGTGCACTAGCAAGTCTGTAATTCAATCTAAAGCTACTGTAATCTCTCTGTAAAGAAGACATAAGTGGACATGGCTCTGTGTGCCTGGTTTTTGTGAAATTACCGGATGGTCATTATATTGTCTTGGATGATAGTGGTTTTAAGTATTTTATTATAGTTTTATTGTGGTGGTTGTCTTGTGGAGGACGACTATATGGGAATTACATTCACCTTCACCTCTGACACTCACGAGCAATTACTCATAAAAATTCTAATTATATGGAGAGATTATAACGTTTTTAAATATGATTGGAATATTTAATACACTTAGGAAGTTGTATGTGCCAGCACAGGACATATTTTATAGCATCATAATTAAGCTTAGAACGGATTTATCATCAACGTGCTTCAAGCATAACCTAATTCTAATTTTCATAAAACAGCTGTGAATAGTCTATATTAAACACATATTATGGTTATTTCATGCCTTTTTTGTCTGTTTCTCAGACATATCCAAGTAGAGATAGCAGACCCACCTCTGAGGAAGTCGAGCACCCTTTTCAAATGTCATAGTCGGAGTTGAAAATGATTTCAGACTTTGTCACCAAAATCAATTGAGAACGCATACAGAATCGGGAGCAAATTGGGCACCTGCGATAAGGCAAGACGTCCTTTCTCTCCCTAACAAAGAGCAGTGAAGCATGAGGTGTCCCAGGGTAAATGATAGACACATCTCTCCATTTCTTTCTCTTACTCTCTCTCTCTCTTTTTTCCCTTCCTCTCTTTTGCACTCTCTTTCGACAGTCGGAGCTCCCGAGTGGCGCAGCGGTCTAAGGCACTGCATCTCAGCGCAAGAGGCGTCACTACAGTCCCTGGTACGAATCCAGGCTGTATCACATCGGGCCGTGATTGAGAGTCCCATAGGGAGATTCACAATTGGCCCAGCGACGTCCGGGTTTGGCCGAGGTAGGCCGTCACTGTAAATAAGAATTTGTTCTTAACTGACTTGCCTAGTTAAATAAAGGTTAAAGGCATTCTCTCTTCCTGTTCATCTTTCTCTCTAGGTGCCTCCCTCATCTCTCTCTCTCTCTGTACCTATGTCTCTGTCTCTGTGCAATGTCCCAGTACTGAGAAACCTTAAAGGCAATCTTATTTGCCCGTTTGTGAAGCCTAAGAGGGAGTGCAAGTTTTCTGCGAAGGCACATGGAGGGTGCGGGAGTGATTACCCTTGCAGAATATAGAACAATGTGAGCATGCAGTCAGTCACTCCGTCTCTGTGGCTGGGCTCAGAGGTATTTTGCAGGTGCTGTAGAAAAGGACCCTTCTGCAGCAATGTGTCTTGTCTTGGATGGATCCTGACAAAGCCTCGTCTTTGGGTGCCAGATGGACCCATGCATTCCCCATACTCTTGCGCAGCTAAGACCTAGGCTTTTCTCCCCTTTTTTTTTCGACAAAGGAAAAGCGCTTTGGCTGAAAGAAAACCACAGCTGAATTTTATGGTGCCGCTTCTTTTGCCAAGCTGATTTTACAATTCAAAGGACGAAGTGCACGGAGATGCTGTTTCGGCTGCGTGGTCGATACGCTTTTGATGCAAGTTTGAATTGGCAGATATATCTGCCACACTAATATTTCTCTACTCAGTGGGAAATCTTGATGAAATCCAGAACCGCACAGAAATGCTAAAACACAGCTTAGAGTGTTGTAGGAGCAGATCTTCTCCAGTCTAATTCCTATAAGGCCTAAATAGGGTGACAGCGTTGTCAGCGCAAACGTGATCCTGCTGTATTCCGACTGATCACACGTCTGTGCAGTGTAATAAACAGACACACAAACACTCTCAGAGACACAAACGCACACAGGCGTTGCCATAAACGGACAGTCAAAACCAGCCATTTTCATAGCAGCCAACCCAAGGTCCTTATTGCTCTCCTCTCTGCCTTTACAATGTGTACAGACAGTATGCGTTGGAGGCAGACCGAAATAAACAGATCCGCCGATGGCTACTGCTCTATGAGCATGGTTAGTTCTCACTGTTTGGATTGCAACAAATCCCAATTCCCATAATCATGACCTTCGACATCATTATATGCAGAGCATTCGGAAAGTATTCAGACCCCTTGACTTTTTTTTACATTACAGCTTTATTCTAAAATTGGAACAATCCCCAAAAAATCCTCATCAATCTACACACAATACCCAAAAGGACAAAGTGAAAACAGGTTTTTAGAAATGTTTGCAAATGTATTAAACAAAAAAAAACAGAAATACCTGATTTGCATAAGCTCAGGTGCATCCTGTTTCCATTGTTCATCGTTGAGATGTTTCTACAACTTGACTCGAGTCCACCTGTGGTAAATTCAATTGTTTGGGGATGATTAGGAAAGGCACACACCTGTCTATATAAGGTCCCACAGTTGATAGTGCATGTCAGATCAAAAACCAAGCCATGAGGTCGAAGGATTTGTCCGTAGAGCTCCTCAGACAGGATTGTGTTGAGGCACAGATGTGGGGAAGGGTACCAAAAAATGTCTGCAGCATTGAAGGTCCCCAAGAACACAGTGTCCTCCATCATTCTTAAATATAAGGAGTTTGGAACCACCAAGACTCTTCCTAGAGCAGCCTGCCTGGCCAAACTGAGCAATCGGGGGAGAAGGGCCTTGGTCAGGGAGGTGACCAAGAACCCGATGGTCACTCTGACAGAGATGAAAACCTGCTCCAGAGAGCTCAGGACCTCAGACTGGGGTGAAGGTTCCCTTTCCAACAGGACAACGACCCTAAACACACACCCAAGACAACGCAGGAGTGGCTTCAGGACAAGTCTCAATGTCCTTGAGTGGCCCAGCCAGACCCCGGACTTGAACCCGATCGAACATCTCTGGAGAGACCTGACAATAGTTGTGCAGCGATGCTCCCCATCCAACCTGACAGCACTTCAGAGGATCTGCAGAGAAGAATGGGAGAAACTCCCCAAATACAGGTGTGCCAAGCTTGCAGCGTCATACCCAAGATGTCACGCCCTGACCATAGAGAGCCATTGTTTATCTATGGTGAAGTAGGTCAGGGTGTGACTGGGGGTGGTCTAGTTTATTTATTTCTGTGTGGGGTTCTATTTTTGTTTTTCTACTTTGGTGATTTTGTATGATTCCCAATTAGAGGCAGCTGGTATCGTTGTCTCTAATTGGGGATCATATTTAGGTAGCTTTTTTCCACCTGTGTTTGTGGGATATTGTTCATGTGTAGTTGCATGTTAGCACTCCATTGTCGTCACATTTTGTTTATTCTTTATTGTTTTGTTGTGTGGTTCACTTACTTCTAATAAAATATGTGGAACCCAGATCACGCTGCACGTTGGTCCTAGTATGCCTCCAACGAACGTGACACGAGAAGACTCAAGGCTGTAATCATTGCCAAATGTACTTCAACAACGTACTGAGTAAAGGGTCTGAATACTTATGTAAATGTGTACTTTTGCTTTGTCATTATGGGCAATTGTGGGTAGATTGAGTGGGAAAAAAATCTATTTAATCAATTTTAGAATAAGGCTGTAACGTAACAAAATGTGGAAAAAGTCAACGGGTCTGAATGCTTTCCCGAATGCACTGTATGTTATGTGCTTGGAGGTTCCCTTCTCCCCAAACCATTGTTTAAAAACATTTCAACACATGACAACCCTAAAGCCCTCTGAGGGCCTGATGCTATTGTTTTGTACGAGGTTGGTACATTTTAAGGTAGGCCCCATGTCCTCTCAAACAATGGTGAAGTCATACCTGCCAGATTCAACCACTTCAACCGCAGTCCCCTATCTCACTCCTGTATCTCCCACTCCCATTCCCTAACCCCTGGCCACTCCTAGTTTAGTTATGGATTTGATCAGCACAATGATACATATTCTGTGTTTTAGAGAGCAAGAAGGAATATAGACGTGTGTAAATGTTTCAGCTAAAACAGCTTCCACATCCATCAAGGCAGACCCACTTTAGTGAGATCCACAGCGACATGTTATCAGACAGGCGTGGTCACTCAGGCCCAAAGTCACAGCGTCGTATCAGCAGGGATGTGAAGCACAGCCAAGGAGAGAGGGCCAGGCCGTCGCTGGGTTAATCTCTCTGTTTTTGTATCTCAAACACCTTCCACTAAGCAGAGTCCCACGGTAGGCTACATTCTTTCAGTTAAAGAAAGAAAATGTTAAGTATTATTCTGAATACATAATTTGAGCTGAGTAACTCAGGCATAAAAGGCAGCTTAAATCACACTACCCATACAAACTCCCTCATTAATATTACAGGGACCCTTCTTTGAGTTCATTTTGTTTCTCAATTTTGAGTGAGGACAAACGTTGCAAGAGTAAGGAATTATAAGGTGTGCAAATCACATTTTAGGGTTCAGTGTACAAAGTAGCAGCTAAACTGCATTAACTTTTGTCCCGACATGACTTCTTCGACATTCAATGTTAAGCTAATCTCTAGTTTCCCTATGTGACTTCCTCCTGTTTCTAACCAACTGAAATACATATGGTCCGAATGCTTCGTATAAGTGGCACGATGTTGTTTCATAATGTTTCGATTTTTAGTATTGTCTTGTTCTGTGTGAAACAAAAACACATTCACATGGCTTTAATATGGGTTTTGTGATTAGCACTGTGTTTGAAATGCTTTCAATTGTCTGTACCAGGGATAAACTGTATTTATGAAATAGTTTCTTTCCGGCTGGGTATTAAAAAAGCTGATCTGCTAGTCAGTGAAAGTAAGAAACTGATTTCACATTTTGCCTGCAGGAAAAGCCAATGGAAGATGCTAAAGAGTCTGTGAACATCCAATAATGGAGGCTGTAAGTTTAGGGGATAACTGTTTCAATGCTAATGTTGTCAACCTGGCTATTTTTCACGTACAATATCCACCTGGAAGCGAAGTTTCTCTGGATGGAGGTTCATTATGCACAGATATGACTTATGTGCGATGTGAGGTTTTTAAATCAAGAAACTGAGAGGGGAGGCAAGAAATAGATGAAGAATGAGTGAGAGGAGAACGCGTTGGTTGGAAAAGAAAGGATTATTGTTACTAAAGTGTAGCAATACTTCCTCACAACTTTTGGTTGGGAGAGATGGAGAGACTCGTCCAAGGGATAGGTCAAATGAGTTTAGAAGTATGCTGTGTCCCTGGTGCTATTCAGTCCTATGTTTCTTTCCTCTTCACATGGGGGAGGTAGACTGCCACACTTAACAAATGTAAAAGTATCAATGTTATTGATGTGTGTGTGTGTGTGTGTGTGTGTGTGTGTGTGTGTGTGTGTGTGTGCAAAAAATTAATCAAAGCGGGGGTGATGATGAACAGTTTCTGTAGAATTCTGTCAAAGGTTAAGAGCTAGTTATTTTTAAGAATGACATGAATCTCGGAGAGACAGTGATTGCCTAAATGACCACTGTAATTACCAATTACTTCTTGAAGCAGAGAATATATTCACGGCATGTAGCCCGCTAAATACAGACAGGCATTAGCCCATTTACGTACAGTACTAATGCACATAATTTAGATCCTGAAAAGGGCAGATGGGAACACAATGGAAGATATAATAGATACCGTCTAATATCATTCCAAAAAGAATATTGGAATCATTGGAGATGAATATTACTTTGTGTCAGATTGTTTTCCATAAAACATTCCAAATACATTTCATCTCTCTCTCTCTCTCTCTTTTCTCATTTTGTAACCCACCATACTACTGTGATTATTAACATGGGTATTGCTAAAGTGAGACCCAGCGAGACAGAGCAGATTACTGTTGTGTGTGTTACTGACCATTATCCTCCTCTCTGCTTTAAAAGACAATGGATATTCGACAAACTTCACAAAACGAGTGTGGAAGTCGGAAGCCCTCACACTAGTTACTGCACGTTGTTTAGTCTGTGGCATACAACTAGGCAGTTCAACTTCTGTGCCGGGAAAACAGACTGCAAATCAGAGAGAATACATTGTAGTATCAAGACTCGTTTAGTTTTCTCTTTGTCAACCAACCACACTCCAAACCATTGAAGACAGTACGAGGGAAGTCAGACAAAAACAGAGAGCATAAAATGGGGGGGGGGGAGTTGATGACAAGCCTGACTGGCGAAAGGATATTTACTAAATTAGACATAAACTGCAAAGCTCGGCATCTTCACAGGAACTTGTAAAATCTCATAAATAAGTCAGACTAAATGACAAAGACGGAATGCACAAACAAAAGCGGTGTACAAGAGAGAGAGAGTGGGATGTTTTTTGGGGTTGGGATAATGAGTTGTATTTTTGCTTCTTTTCTCAACCCCCTTCTCTCTGTCTCTTTTAGTCACGGTTCCCTTTCTCGCTTCCTCATACTCCTCCTCTTCCTCCTCCTCCTCTCCTATTCCCTCTCTCCATGTCACCTCCAGTGTCAGTCTTGTTAGACGCTCTCTTGGCAGGATAATAGGGACACATACTTGCTCTCGATGTAATCTCGTCTTCCCTCCATCTGATAAATACTTTGAGTGGAAGCTGACTATAGTAGTTGGCTGTTAGTTTCAAAGGGAAGGTGGTGAATGGGGGGGAGTGTGTTTTCAATCCAAACTTTGAACGGGTGACATCATCTCCCCCTTTGCAAAGTCATGTCCGCGGCTGCCCGCGTCCCGCTTGAAAGGGATTAGCTTATTCCATGTGGAGTTTTCTTGAACGAGCGTTGGCACTACACAGAAAGCAAATCCATAGGGGCGAGAGATTCACATTGTAATGGTAGTAATAGCTTGGGAAAAAAAACACTTGCTCACAGCCGTTGAAAAGCCGCCCTATATCCCACACCCCTTCATCCATTGCCCAATTACAGAATGTTTTAGGATTGAAATGAAACAGGATGTTTTTAAGTAGAGGAAACAAAGTGACTGTGATGTTGACTGTTTATTTCTTTCAAATGCCCCTGTCATCTCTTGCCAAAGCAGTTTAGCAGCACCATTGTCACTCCTCACTTTGCCACTGGCTCCACTGTGACATCTTTTTGCTTAAAACAATACCTGCCGTTTTACAATAGAAACACTTTTTTCAGCTGTCTTGGCATCGTCACCTTATCTTTTTTTTGTGTACTGAGCTTTTTTTCATGTGACGTTGGCAGTTTTCTTTAATACGTAATGTTGCAGTGAAATGAGGGGACTTACTTCTAAACATCCCACGGGGGGGGGGAGGAGATCTTCCTCTCGTGGTGACCTCTTCTCAGATGAATGGAGTCATTAGATATTGGAGGTCAAAAGTGACTTTCAATCTGAAAAAGAGACGAGACCAAGGACAATCATGCCAGTAAGAACAACCAAAATACCAAAAGAAGAAAGCAACATTCTTCAGTAGTACGACTCTAAAGGCATGGTATTTGAATGACACATTGATGGCCACAACGCGTGTGTCGAATGCCAAGAGTCCAGAAGATGGAACCAGTCTGGTTTTTTGAGCAGGCCAAACGCTTAGCGGGGAGTCCACAAACTGCTTAGAGCCGACATTTTGTGTGTCTCCAGGAGGTAAGTAAACAGGGATAGGCAGGCATTCAAACCCCGCAATCTCCATCGATCACGTTTAATTGTTTTTCCATTGGTGATGTTGAAGACGACATACGTTTCCCCTTTACACGATAACGGGCGTTGTGAGAACAGACCCGGTCCTCTCTTTGACTCGGGCAGTAGGGCTAGAAAATTGCTGATGTACTGTATTGTTCTTAGTCGGATAGGACCAGGTTCTTGTTAAATCACAGAGACTTGATTGCTTTTATGTTCTACTGCACTGACTTCTCTATTTCAGCCTAAGTAAGTAAATAACCTGACGATGCGAAGGTTATGAGAGGGTGAACTCAACACGATTCCAGGGAAGCCGGAGAAATATTAGAACACGTCTATATTGTTTTACCTTGAAACAGATCATTAAAATCCAACAAATGGATCTTCCCTTTTTTGTCATCTCACAACACTGTGTCTGTCCCCAGACTCTCCAACTCCAGGGCGGATGGTGGAGGGAAAAGAGGAGAGAAGACAGCGAGGGACATTCCGTACCCCGTAGGCTTGATGGGCCAATGTGCCGTTTACAGAGCCAATGGAATAGGAACATTACATTGTAATTCCGTTGACTTGACTTATTTTTGCAATTCAACTCACATTTTGAGATCAACAAAGTGGGATCACTTTGGTCAACATCGAAACAAAACTGTGGAGCGACTGGGTACCTACCAGCTTCGATGACTTCCTCAGTGATATGCTCGAATGAAATGATGCTTGCATGCCACGAAAGCCATATCGGCTTAACAAGAATTCGTTGTTTTATGCTGTTGCTCACCATGTGTCATTGACTTTAATGCCTTATAAATACTGTTGATATACTAAATTGCTATTATATTGTCACATTTTATAATCTTGATGGTAAAATGGTGGTGCTTTTATATGGGAAAAGATGAAAAGGCTCACACTCAAGTTTGGAGTTGTACGATGACGAGTCTTGCTCATTTCACTCAGGGCACTTTGTGTTGATAGCTTACTGTGCATACAAGAGGCGTGTGGTGCTAGAAATAATTGTTCTTTTCATAGTAAGAAAGGCCATATCAATTAAGAATAAATAGCCTCCTTAGTTATTATGCCACTGCACAGTGGTCGGTCAGCCATTAAACATGTTTTTTCCCCTTTCCCTTTTTCAACTTTTGCAGAAAGACTGAGGGTATTTACGCCCGTCATAGAAGCATTTCATACCAGCTACTTTAGCCGATGCGCTTTTTCATGAGTTGTTGCGTAGCATACGTGTGTGTGTGGGGAGAGAGGTGTATTTGAAATGACCACAGAGGAATCTATTCATCTTCAAAAGTACAAACAATTGTACAAATCTAACAGTGTGTGAATGGTGAATTTCTCACTTTGTCTTTTTTTTATGCATGCAGAAAGGCATACCACTGCTAGAGAAATAAAGAATTTGGCTAAATCCTCCCCTCAACTCTGTTACTAGAGCAGTTAGAGGAAATACTGTATTTGGTTGAAATATTTAGGGAGGGGCCAGTGGCTGGACAGCAGGTTTGGATGAAGAGATGACTTGTCTCACTTCACTCCTCTCTTGATCACATACCCATGTGCTCCTCCTCATCCCGCATTCCATTTAGACATGAAGACGGTTTGGTCTTTACCCAAATGTTACATTTACTCATTGGATTTGAGCAGTTAAGTGATTATTTGGATTAATGGAGACATGGGGACATGTTGAGCTGTGGTGCAGGCGACCTCTGACCTCAGTGATTTTCTGTGAATACGTGTGAAGATGGGCCAGGGCTCAGTCAGTGTGGGATGAGACAGGAGAACAGGGTGGATAGATGAGGTGTCTCTAATTGGCAAAACAATAGGCTCATCTGCTCAACTTAAACCCTGTATTACTAGAGGCATAGAGAGGTTAAACTGAGAGAGAGGACTGAGAGTGTAAAAGAGAAGATGTCTACTTACGTGATAGGACTGAGAGTGTAAAAGAGAAGATGTCTACTTACGTGATATGACTGAGAGTGTAAAAGAGAAGATGTCTACTTACGTGATATGACTGAGAGTGTAAAAGAGAAGATGTCTACTTACGTGATAGGACTGAGAGTGTAAAAGAGAAGATGTCTACTTACGTGATAGGACTGAGAGTGTAAAAGAGAAGATGTCTACTTACGTGATAGGACTGAGAGTGTAAAAGAGAAGATGTCTACTTACGTGATAGGACTGAGAGTGTAAAAGAGAAGATGTCTACTTACGTGATAGGACTGAGACTGTAAAAGAGAAGATGTCTACTTACGTGATATGACTGAGAGTGTAAAAGAGAAGATGTCTACCTACGTGATATGACAGAGTGTAAAAGAGAAGATGTCTACTCACGTGATAGGACTGAGAGTGTAAAAGAGAAGATGTCTACTCACGTGATATGACTGAGAGTGTAAAAGAGAAGATGTCTACTCACGTGATAGGACTGAGAGTGTAAAAGAGAAGATGTCTACTTACGTGATATGACTGAGAGTGTAAAAGAGAAGATGTCTACTTATGTGATAGGACTGAGAGTGTAAAAGAGAAGATGTCTACTTACGTGATATGACTGAGAGTGTAAAAGAGAAGATGTCTACTTACGTGATAGGACTGAGAGTGTAAAAGAGAAGATGTCTACTTACGTGATAGGACTGAGAGTGTTAAAGAGAAGATGTCTACTTACGTGATATGACTGAGAGTGTAAAAGAGAAGATGTCTACTTACGTGATAGGACTGAGTGTTAAAGAGAAGATGTCTACTTACTTGTCCCTCTTTGCTCTTTCCAATAGGACAGGCAGTGGGGGATCTCTGAGCAGCTATCTAGTTGGGAAGCATGTGATCCGGTATGTAACAGAGCACCACTAAGACTTTGGTCACGATGCCAGCCAACATCGCTCAGTAGATCCAACATGCTGCTACTACTTTGATACATAGAGTGGTTGAGTTCACATCACGCACAGTTGATTTTTAATCTCAAGTACTCACCAGCCAAGCAACATCTGTTTCAAAACGTGGGATAGTATTTCGACTCAAGGAGACACCCCCCCCCCCCATTCAAAAAACATTCATCCACATATTCGTACATTGTGCAGTATTTACAAATTCATAAGAATTCAAATATTCGGAATAAAATGTAGCAAACAGTGGAGCAGCCATAAGCATGAAAACACATCAGATGTATTCCTCCTGTCTTGTTTACTGGTTCACGGAACACTGGATGCAAACAGAATGCAAATGCATTTGATTGAATCAGGTGATGCAGAGGTAATTGTATTTGGAGAAATGTCCAAGATTTTTTTTTGGAATCATTATCAGTAGGGGGGTTTCTTTATGAAATCCATCTTAAACAAAAGCTATCATCGCTCCAAAGGCTTGTGATCTTCCTTTGTCACTTGCGGATGTGGATGCGTCTTTAATTTCCTTTCAATTAAAAGTAAATATGCAGTTTTATTTGTTTCCCCACTGTGAAATCTAAACAAGAGGAGTCAACACGAGCAGACAGGTGAGGAGTATTCATTTTTTTTTGTGATCTGATTCAACAGGCGCTGCTTGCCTCTTTCAATGCTTGTTCTCCCAGTGAGATCCAAGACTGTGGAAAAAGGAATAGTTTTAAATAAAGGTTTTATTGTCACATATACTGGAGAGGTGCAGTGAAATGTGTTGTTTTACAGGGTCAGCCATAGTAGTACGGAGCCCCTGGAGCAAATTAGGTTTAAGTGCCTTGCATCAACAGATTTTTCACCTTGTTGGCTCTAACATCTAAGATACCGGCTACCCTTTATGTAGCTTGTTAATAACTGGAATATATATATATATATATATATTTTTTTTTTTTTATTTACCACAAAAAAACATAACCATATATATACTTTTTTTTTTTGCTAAACCCACTGTGCTGTGGTTTTAACCAGTTCAAAATTCTCAAGAAAGTCAAATCCCTACACGATTTTTCTCTACAGGTGTTAATAAAAAGGTGCTATTTAAACCCCATCGTAAAACATGTTTGCTTTGCTGGACCCAAAAAGGGTTTAAAGGTTCCCTGAGAAGTATTGGCCTATACAGTATGTCCAGTTACCTCACTATCCCACAGTAATTAGATACCTGAGCACACTCCTCTATTCTGTCTTTGTTTTAAAGCACCCCGCTCTCTCCATGTTTGCCTCGTGCCAGTCTAAATCAAACCGTATCTATGTTCCACAGTCACAAAAACCGACAACACTACTCCATCCCCCCCCCCCCCCCCCCCCATTCCGCTTCAGGAAGTATACCAGTTCAGCTTAAGTAATACTGAGTCAAGGCCTTGATTTAATATAAGTGATGTCATTACAGGGTCACATTTCAATGCGTAATATGATATAAATTTGGTTTCCTTGAACCCTGTCCAGGGTGTACTCATACTGTGCTTTTAAGCTCCTCTGCTTCTCTGTGGACTTCACATGATAGATGGCCTCATCCCTTCCAAATGTTTTATTGCTTTTGTCATTAGCAGTTGTGGCAGAGGCACACTACTGTCATTTACTGCATATATCTGGGGCAACAAAATGGAGTTGGAGGGAAACTGCAGCTGAATGAGGCCTGGGTATGTGAGATTAGAAGAGTTGGAATGTAAACTGTATGAATGTACACAGATACACCAGCTTGTGGAAATAGATCTGTCATTGTGAATCTAAAGACATGTATTTTTACCGGATTGGTTTTGAGTCACACTGTCTCAAACTAACTAGCAAGCAATGGGATGCGACCTTTGACATGTCCAACCTCTCAAAACATAATCTCTCCCCGGTTAAGTTAATATATCTTCCATAAGCCTACCACATGACACACTGACAGAGAAAATAAATACAACTTGAGTTTTTTCCAATCCAAACTTACTCGGCACTCGTTTGTGTGCTGCGGAAAGGACTAGATGAAGGTGAGGAGTGACGGAGAGTGAAGAGAGACAGAGAGATAGAAAAGGAGGTTTTGGTTGCGGGAAACCCTTAGCAAGCACAACGTGCCATAATTGCTAGGATCTGACTGAATTTTTGGAGGGACTGTCTTTTGGATCATCCGCCACCTTTTGTCTGTTTCTCTCCCAGTTGAAGTGGATGTGTAGCCCAAGGTGAGCTAGTGTGCTGAAGCTTCTCGTTCTTTGGTGTTATTTTGTATTTCTGACCCGGCGCTGTCGGAAGAATTTGAAATAACAGATTTCCTGATTGTTTTCAGCAAGGCCTCATGTAAAATGGATAGGGGTGGCACATTTATTGAAGTTTGATTTAAAGTGTTGGGGCAAAAAAAAGAGATCTTGTCATAAATTATTTGACTCGTATCCAACCCCGCAATGTATGTTGGATTGTTAAATAATGCATCACCTAACGCATAATTAGGACAACACCATTATGTTTTACTGCTTCAAGGAAACCATAGGCGGTTCCTTATTATTGGATGCAGAGGACACCTGATTGATCTCAAGAAAACAGGACCCCTCTGTGAATGGCACCCAGTGTTTTAAATTCAAGTTTCACTCTAAATGATATAGGTTATCATTTGACTGCTCATTATCATTTAGACACACAATAAGCGAGGGTAATGGGACCTAGAACGCAAGCCACCAGCGTAATGTTGTACCCAATAATGTACCTATATATTTGCTTTCAGAGAGTGATTATTGCCATCCGGAATGCACGCTTTGTGATTCTAACGCAATGTGACAAAATGCAAAGAGCTGTAAATAAATTAAAAAAAAAGAAAGAATATTTGATGTGCTTTTTTCCCCCTCTCCTGAAGATAACACCTTTAGTGGAAGTGCCTAGGAGCATTAATAAGCAGACAGGATGTATGGGTAATCTTCAGCTTTGAGCCATTACGCTACATTTATCTGTGACCCACGCACTTTCTATTATTACAGTTAAAGTCCATGAAAGTGTGTTTAGACAAAGATGAAGGCATTACCTGCACAGAAACCCCAAGTGCTATTAGAGGCTTAGCCCTCGTGATGTGAACTGGATATTAAATATCCTTTATCTTACATTTCTCTCAGCCTCGGGTAAGCTGATATCTCACTTCGCCTTGCCTTATATTGCTATTGCTGTAATAAATACATTGATATCAATGGGGTGAGTTTGTCCCAGTCTGAAAAGATTATCGGAGCCATGCCTCCCTTAACGAAGTATGAGGGCTATATATAGCTACATGTATAAAGAGTGGTGGTACGTAGGTAGGTTCTGCATAACGATTGTCTTAGTGACACAGTGAAGCGTCTAGCTGGATGAGTGAAGGGGCAGTGCAGGCCATCTGGAGTTCCTCAGGGATAACACTCACCTGTATTTGATCTCTCCTCACTCCCTCTCCGCCAGTCCCACTACTTGTATTACTTTTCAAGGCCAATGCCGTGCGCTAGCTAGGGAGCTAGTTTTAGCTGTAGCATCCTCCCTTGGGTATAGATGGAGGTTGATGATATTAACCTATAGCGTTTTTTTTTTTTTCCTTCTTCCCTTCTCTATTACACTCCAAATTACACACATTTAAGGATAAGAAAGTGGAAATCACATAAGGGATGCAATCTATTTAAAAACCCTCTCCTTGGGGTGAGGAATGTGACATTTGCTGAACCCCTTCCCCCTCGATCCATCCTTAGCCCATTGTCGCCCCCCACCCCCCCTCGAGTTTTCCTGTTACCGTAGTGCTTCACCCTGCTGTACCCCCCTCATGGGGAGGAATCGGGATGGCATGAACACATTATTATACGTTTTCTATCATGTAGTCTAAAATACACCTGTAGGTCTGGCCTTGTAGATGACCCTGATGATAGACCACTGCATGTGAATATCCCATGACTGCAGACATCAATGCTGTGTCATACATATAGGGGAATATCTCAGCCACTACATGGTCAGTTTAACAGACATTAAAGAGAGACAGACCTGCCACTTGGTGTTCTATAAGCCAACAGTGTACACTACTTGTTCTGTAGCTCCTCTCGTAATGATGTGACCCACACAATCCAAGCCCTTGCTACAGCATGACTAACAAATGGGCCAACGCAGAGTAAAGCGTTAGGGTGGTTGTGACGGAACATGGAAAAACCGTCTCATAACTTCCTGGTTGTGAATAGCCCTCCACAAAAGGTCACGGCGGTGACAACAGTGTGATGGACGTCACCAACGTGCAATTAAATTCTTCTTAAAAAGGAGAATCCGGGCTGCTCTGTGTTGCTTATTAAATATAAAACAGGTCAATCAAAAGTCAGAGCGGCCTTTATGTTTAATGTAGTCTGGACAAGCAGGAATGTATGTCTGAATTATTCATGGTGTTGATGAGTGAGGTCAATAACAGAAACCAATACTCGTTATGATTGTTTGTAGCCCAGCGCAAAGGTCACTCGACAACTTCTCTTGACACGTCAAACTTTTTTTCCCCTGTCTGAATAAATAGTGAAGAGCAAACCATAATGCTCTTGTGTTTTGTGGTACGCAAATATTTGCTGTCCAATTGCTGGAGGTTTTGATGCACAGCTTCCTCTTTCCCTCTCCTCTCTTTCTCTGTCTCTCTCTCTCTCAATTAACACACAGTCACGCGCAAATGAACACACACATGCACACACATTTACATGCACAAGCTTCTTTGAGGAAATTGGGACTGACAATCAAAGCCTGAATATGAGGAAACCCACCATCTCTATTTGAATATCTGTCTGCCCATTGAAACAGAACATCTACATACACTATACAGTGGGGTAAAAAAGTATTAGGTCAGCCACCAATTGTGCATGTTCTCCCACTTAAAAAGAGAGGCCTGTAATTTTCATCATAGGTACACTTCAACTATGACAGACAAAATGAGAAAGAAAAATCCAGAAAATCACATTGTAGGATTTTTAATGAATTTATTTGCAAATTATGGTGGAACATAATTATTTGGTAACCTACAAACAAGCAAGATTTCTGGCTCTCACAGACCTGTAACTTCTTCATTAAGAGGCTCCTCTGTCCTCCACTCGTTACCTGTACTAATGGCACCTGTTTGAACTTGTTTTCAGTATAAAAGACACCTGTCCACAACCTCAAACAGTCACACTCCAAGCTCTACTATGGCCAAGACCAAAGAGCTGTCAAAGGACACCAGAAACAAAATTGTAGACCTGCACAAGGCTGGGAAGACTGAATCTGCAATAGGTAAGCAGCTTGGTTTGAAGAAATCAACTGTGGGAGCAATTATTAGGAAATGGAAGACATACAAGACCACTGATAATCTCCCTCGATCTGGGGCTCCACGCAAGATCTCACACCGTGGGGTCAAAATGATGACAAGAACGGTGAGCAAAAATCCCAGAAACACACGGGGTGACCTAGTGAATGACCTGCAGAGAGCTGGGACCAAAGTAACAAAGCCTACCATCAGTAACACACTATGCCGCCAGGGTCTCAAATCCTGCAGTGCCAGACGTGTCCCCCTGCTTACGCCAGTACATGTCCAGGCCCGTCTGAAGTTTGCTAGAGAGCATTTGGATCATCCAGAAGAAGATTGGGAGAATGTCATATGGTCAGATGAAACCAAAATAGAACCTTTTGGTAAAAACTCAACTCGTCGTGTTTGGAGGACAAAGAATGCTGAGATGCATCCAAAGAACACCATACCTACTGTGGAGCATGGGGGTGGAAACATCATGCTTTGGGGCCGTTTTTCTGCAAAGGGACCAGGACGACTGATCCGTGTAAAGGAAAGAATGAATGGGGCCATGTATCGTGAGATTTTGAGTGAAAACCTCCTTCCATCAGCAAGGGCATTGAAGATGAAACGTGGCTGGGTCTTTCAGCTTGACAATGATCCCAAACACACCGCCCGGGCAACGAAGGAGTGGCTTCGTAAGAAGCATGTCAATGTCCTGGAGTGGCCTAGCCAGTCTCCAGATTTCAACCCCATAGAAAATCTTTGGAGGGAGTTGAAAGTCCGTGTTGCCCAGCAACAGCCCCAAAACATCACTGCTCTAGAGGAGATCTGCATGGAGGAATGTGCCAAAATACCAGCAACAGTGTGTGAAAACCTTGTGAAGACTTACAGAAAACATTTGACCTCTGTCATTGCCAACAAAGGTTATATAACAAAGTATTGAGATAAACTTTTGTTATTGACCAAATACTTATTTTCCACCATAATTTGCAAATAAATTCATTAAAAATCCTACAATGTGATTTTCTGGATTTTTTTCTCATTTTGTCTGTCATAGTTGAAGTGTTCCTATGATGAAAATTACAGGCCTCTCTCATCTTTTTAAGTGGGAGAACTTGCACAATTGGTGACTGACTAAATACTTTTTTGCCCCACTGTATATACAAAAGTTTGTGGACACCCCTTCACATTAGTGGATTTGACTATTTAAGCCACACCCGCTGCTGACAGGTGTATAAAATCAAGCACACAGCCAACATTGGCAGTTGAAAGGTCTTACTGAAGAGCTCCGTTACTTTCAACATGGCACCGTCATGGAATGCCATCTTTCCAACAAATCAGTTCGTAAAATGTCTGCCCTGCTATAGCTGCCCCAGTCAACTCTAAGTGCTGTTCTTGTGAAGTGGAAACATCTAGGAGCAACAATGGCTCAGCTGCAAAGTGGTAGGCCACACAAGCTCAAAGAACGGGACCACCGAGTGCTGAAGCATGTAGTGCGTTAGAATCGCCGGTCCTCAGTTACAACACTCAATAGCGAGTTCCAAACTGTCTCTGGAAGCTATGTCAGCACATTAACTGTTTGTCAGAAGCTTCATGAAATGGATTTTCCAACCTCCCCGCCATTGGACTCAGGAGCAATGGAAATGAAATCTCTGGAGTGATGAATCATGCTTCATCACCCGGCCGTCCTTAGGACGAATCTGGGTTTGGAGGATGCAGTGGTGGAAAAAGTACGCAATTGTCATACCTTTAATAGAAATGAGTTAAATAAAGTGAAAGTCACCCAGTAAAATACTACTTGAGTAAAAGTAGTCTAAAGGTATTTGGTTTTAAATATATCAAAAGTAAATGTAATTGCTAAAATATACTTAAGTATCAAATGTATAAGTATAAATTATTTAAAATTCCTTATATTAAGCAAACTAGACGACACCATTTTATTTTTTTATTGACGGATAGCCAGGGGCCAGGGGCATACTCCAACACCAGACATAATTTACAAACGAAGCAGTTGTGTTTAGTGAGTCCACCAGATCAGAGGCAGTAGAGATGACCAGGGATGTTCTCTTGATAAGTGTGTGAATTAGACCATTTTCCAGTCCTGCTAAGCATTCAAAATGTAATGAGTACATTTGGGTATCAGGGAATATGTATGGAGTAAAAAGTACATTATTTTCTTTAGGAATGTAGTGAAGTAAAAGTAAAAGTAGTCAAAAATATAAATAGTAAAGTACAGCTACCCCAAAAAACTACTTAAGTAGTACTTTAAAGTATGTATACTTTACACCACTGGGCAGATGCCAGGAAAACGCTACCTGCCTGAATGCATAGTGCCAAATGTAAAGTGTGGTGGAGGAAGAATAATTGTCTGGGGCTGTTTTTCATGGTTCGGGCTAGGCCCCTAAGTTCCATTGAAAGGAAATCTTAACGCTACATCTTACAATGACATTCTAGACTATTCTGTGCTTCAAACTTTGTGGAAAGAGTTTGGGGATACCCCTTTCCTGTTTCAGCATGACAATGCCCCCGTGCACAAAGCGAGGTACATACAGAAATGGTTTGTCGAGATCCGTGTGGAAGAACTTGACTGGCCTGCACAGAGCCCTGACCTCAACCCCATCGAACACATTTGGTATGATTTGGAACACCGACTGCGAGCCAGGCCTAATAGCCCAACATCAGTGCCCAACCTCACTAATGCTCTTGTGGCTGAATGGAAGCAAGTCCCCTCAGCAATGTTCCAACATCTAGTGGAAAGCCTTCTCTGTTATAGCAGCAAAAGAGGGACCAACTCCATATTAATGCCCATGCTTTTGGAATTAGATATTCGATGAACAGATGTCCACATACTTTTGGTTATGTAGTGTAGCAGCACCACACACAAGCTGAGGAGGACCTAGAGATGGTCATTGCCTCGACCAAATGAATAAGAAACAAAATGTCAGATGCGATGGAAAAGTCTTCTCATTCCTTACGTCTACCTCTAGTTGAACTTATCGTTCTCTTTTTTGCCTTGTATATCCACTCTGAAATTATAGATGATGATAACAATAATAATGTCATTTTGTACCGGAATCTCAGTCATTACCTGCTGTAAAGTGCTTCTAATTGATACCTCCAGGGAGATAATGATTAGAATGCCCTCCAGGAAGATATTATTGCAATATTAACCTTTGTATATACTTTTATGCAGAAGACTCTGGCACATTAAGTGATCTGTAAATCTTGCTTCTCTTGTAATGCCATTACAAAAGAATGGATATTCAGAGGTGTGCCCTTTTCCTGATTAAGTGTGTCCAGGGTTTTTGGTCGTCTCTGGGAAATTGATGGCATGGAAGTGCAATTTCCGATGTCTCTTCTCTTACTGCGAAAAGGTTCTCAACCCTTGTCTCTGTGTCTCGCTCTTTGTTTGACCGACTAGCAGCATGGTAGCCATGCGGCACTACGCTGGACTCCCCAAAACAAGACAATATTTTCCATAGTACCAGCTATTTTTGGATGGGCCATTGCATCAGTGTTAATTGGGCTGCACCACAGTCACCACCAACATGCAGAAACATTTCTCTCGGCATCGTAAGGATGCTACAAGGAAGGTTGCATGTCAGAATCCTTTGAGAAGCTCTGCAGCTGTAATCAGATTGAACTGAGATGAGATACTGTGCAGTACACAGTACTTTACTGTTATCTGTCCTGCTATCCCACTGTAAAGAAAAAAAAAGGCTGATTTAATGATTAAGGAGGAGGAGACGGACCCTTGCTTAAGAGATCCTTCAGCACAGCAGCAAAGAACAAGTACTGCTGACATACTGCAAATGAAAACAAATTAATTCAGGGAGGACTTGTGTGTGTGCGCGTGTGTGCGTGCGTTGCAAGGGTAGTGATTCAAACCCATGACACAGAGAGCACATCTAAAACTGAATCTTAAGAGTAAGCACAGGAAATTGACATTACAGCTAGCAGGCACTCTGTGGGCCACTGCCCCCTAGTTTACCCCCCTGTAATAACAAGCCACAGCCTCTGGTGTGCGCCGTAGTGCGTGTGGTTTTGGTGGGAAGGTTGCCAATCATACTACATTTACTGTAGGTAAGCCTACAGGATATGCAGACAAACAAATCCATAGCTACATGGCCATTGCTGAGCTTGATCACGTTGACAAAGTATGGTTACACTTACATGTCTCTTCATGTGCAATGTTAGTATTAGTTGTGGTATCTTTTCATCTTACCACAATGTTGTGCTATATATCTTCACTATAGGGTTTGGTTGGAAATATAAAGTGATCTCAATTGGAGCCATATAAGCCCTTTTTCCAAGGATGGCTGATGGCCTACAAAGATTATCCTGGGGAATTTGTGTTCGGTAGCTCATATTTGTAACACAAGGTCACTGTCCTTCTGTGGTTGGTTACAAACAACCAACATAATTGTCATATGATTAGAGATTACTCGCTGATCATTTAAGGCAGCTCTATTGCTGTTGCATTTTCCCTGACAAAGCAACACATTCCTGTTATTCTCTTATGTTGTTCTCCAGGGCTCCTCAGCTGACATGAACCTACTAAGACTCCCCTTTGTCCGCAGTAACTGGAAACCATTGGTAAGTGTACACAGAGGTTAGTCTGACAGAGAAACTTGTGTGGCGTGGCAGCGCCTTGCACTTTATTCTGCACTGCACTCTTATGTGTGTCTGATGAAAGGAAACTCTGCCAACGGAGGTGAAAGTATAGAGGACCCTTTCTACGGCTAGAAGCTTATTTCCACCTGGATGTATAACACCTGTTCATCTTTTTTCTTTCTTTCTAGTTTTCCCACACAATCACACACATTGCACCAGACCAGCTTAATGTATTGTGTTCAGAGACATGCCTATATCTCGGAGTACATGACCATTGGATTGCCAATGCCAACCCAAGTTAGCTCAATGCTAGTGGTCTCGCTGGGGAGCAGCTTTGGATCGAAGTGTTAAGGGGAGAGGCGCGAAAGAGGAGGCGTCACGTGTGTCCGGTGGAGGTCACCAATGGTCTGCAGGTTCTAATGATGTGCTAATAGCCACTGAGGAGGTCATTTGGAGCCATTACGGAGCGCCTGTAGGTAGTTAACGGCCCACAGCATAACCCAGGCTCCTTAATGTTCCCACGGAGGCAGTTAGCCCTCTGTCACCAACGGCAGCCGCCTCATTATTGCGATTAGAAACCAATTGATAGGTAATAGTAAAATATGATGGCTCACTGTCCCATAAATACAGTACAGCAGTAGTTGGAGTATGAGGGAGTTAGCTGGACTGCAGAGGTAGGTCCTGGTTAAATCTGTGTGATAATGGCACCCTCTGTAAAGGTATCACCTATGAGCTTATCAACTAAACAACAGAAGGGCAGCCATACTCTCATCTGGGTTGAGGCTTGGGGTCGTGTGTCATTGTTTGTCACCTAGAGGGGAATTATGTCAGTCGTGGCCTAATTGCCAACCCATGTTTCTGATTTGTGAAGAAGCTCATCACAGGAAAGTTTTTCCCTTCACTTTTTTCCTACGCCCTGTTGACTATGTTGTCATTAGTCTTGTTGTCCGAGGCTTCCTGCTAACACACCGTAGTTTACTTTACCTAGACGTATGAGAATGGCGGAACCTATCAAACCAGGGATATTTTAAGCATTCCGTAACCATTATTAAATCCCTGATGCTGAACATTGTTCTTAATCAGTTTGAGTCAGATGTTTTCATTTAAATTTGTTATCTTCCAGTAGAGACATTGATTCAGATGATTTAAATGAGCATGCGTCCAGTCATCGGTCATAGGCAAGACACTGCAATCAGTAACTCATCGAGAGAAGCCGAGTTTGATCAGTATATACGCTTTCTCCTGATAAATATAGGAACACAGTTTTCCCTGGTCTCACAATATGAGGATGACGAAACCTCAGACTTGAGCTCTAAATATTTGTCTCTGCAGTATTTGTGCGAAGCCTCATTAATGATCAGAAGTGCCAAACAATATAGTGTACTCGGCCCCAGTCTGAAGGGAAAAAGAAACAGTAGTGTGTTTGTGGAAATGTAAAAGCTTCACATGCGGGATTGATGTAACCAATAATGATGAGATTGCGAAATGAATCCGGGCAATAGAAATGTTTGTTATAACAGTGCTCCTCGTTTAGTGAATGTCATACTTGAACGTGTAATTGATAGAAATTTGAAGTTACATTTTAGAAGTTTACAGTCACGGAGGGTTCAGAGAATCGAGTTGTTTAAAATTGCACTCCCTCCATTTTCATTTAAAGTAGGCTACTTTGAAAAAAATGTCTTCATCAAAGACCTGGAACAGATGAATTATACTTTGAGAAACTCAATTTTAAGAAAGAAGCATTTTCTCTACGTATGAGCCAGACACTCTGGTGTGTTTTCATTTCAATCTGAACTGGGCAAGAATGTACGTTTCAGTTGGGTTTCAAACACACACACACACTCACACACAACACACACACCACATCCTTATAATATGGAATGCACAGCAAACATGAGCGTATTGCTACTATAGGTCACACTTTATTGCTATCATGTTGCATCAATGTTCTAAAATGGTTCTGTCTGTTACTAATAGTACTCATTTGCAATTGAGCTGAGGATTTGAAGTGACGACAAGCAGGGCCACATCCAAGCGTACACGGAGAGGAGACTGAAGGAGTAACATCTTAGTTTAGTTGAGAAGTGAACAGTGGCGAGTCTGTTTTTCAAGCATGTTTTCTTGGATGCCTCCCAAGCATATAATACATCAGATGAGCCATCTTCAGCTGGTAGTCAGAAACATCAGTCTAATGGGCCTGGAAGGACTGTCCAACACCCTGCTCTGTGCTCTCCTCCCTGACCCCTGACCCCTGGCCCCCCAAACCTTAGCTCTGTCAACCGCGTTGTTGACTTTTAGTATCTGTTTCCTCTGTCAAATCTCTCTCCTCCTATTCAAAAATGTAAAAGACACAAGTAAAATTATTGGGAGGTGGTCCACGTAAAGGAGGCAGGGAAGTACCGGAAACTTCTACATGTGACATGCAGTAATGAAATGTCAATTATCAGTGTATTATTTTTCATGAATATTCATAGATTTGTTTATATATGAAGGGATGTGACGATCGAAATAAAGGCTCGGTAGAGTCCATTTCAAAAGTATAATCTTGAATGTCGGTCAAGAAGTGTGTTGCTCTAAAGTGGTCTTTTGTTGTGACTCCCTTTTTCACCTGGAGCACCTGTTGCTCAGTATAGGTAGAATAGTGCTGTAAAAGTTAACTGTAATCTTTACTCGTTTGTGACTTTTAGATTTTTAAATGTTGGTCTGATTTGCATACAGGCCTATATTCTATTTCCTATAGGCTACTGTATTAATTCAAGTTTTTTTTATTAAACTCAAATTAAAAAGACAAAGAAACAAAATATTTAGGCCATTAGGCATGTATTTTAACTTAAGAGAATCGTTTATTAGTTCAAGGAAGTTAATGTTGTGTGTTCATGTGTTATTCCCTGCAACATAATGCACAATTATTTAAATGCAGGGTATATTTATGGGACGTACTCGTGCTATAGTGTTCGAAATGTGCATGTTTAAATCCATATGGCAACTTCCTTTTGACCTGCTTTCACATCCCCATCGCATTGTCAAGCCTGTCACCGATAAAGAATCACTTGACTTGCTATAACAAGTTCAAAAGAAACCGAGAACGCGCTGTTGATCCATGAAGAATTGAGAAAAGGAACACCCCTACTGCTCTCGCTATCATTCCCATAGAGATAGCGATATTATTGATGGGATGGTTATGCTAATTTCTTTAGAGACAAACTTTTATTTTGGAATTTGTTCAAAAAAGAATTTCATACGCATCAAACTGGAAAATGCATGCTGGATTCCTAACCGTTTAAGGGGCAGCATGAGAATCCGATTTTCATAGTGAATAATGAATGTGGACTATCTTTTAAAAAATATGTTTTGTCTGGAAGGAAAAGAAAGCACAGCCGCGTCCTTTCCTTTCTGGATTATCTATTAATTTTCCACTGAAAAAAAAGATAACACTATAAATGAAGAATACAAGAAAATAGAAAGTTACAACTATGTAGGCTAACACGATCAAACATTGTAGTTACAAATAAACATACAGCATTATAGCCATAAAGCCAATAACTACCAGCTATATCTTTTTTACTCTGATTTAAAGTTCAATTTTAAATCACAAAATGTCCAAGATCCAATAAAGATATAATCCACCCCAATTAGGCTCATTGTAGGCCCTACACTCACACTTGAATCAAGCTGTAAAACACCAACGTACATATATATCAGTGTCATACACAGATGGAGTGGCATGTGCTCATAGCACATTAGTTCACCGTCATACTACCACACTGAGCAGTTGCGTGTGAGTATCCTTGAGTCACACGCCGCCTTGGCACAAGTGGAAAAGGGAGACCATACGCTCACAGCTGTTCTATCTCCCCGTATAAATACGACCAGGGAGTCCGTTGTGGGACTTCTGGCTGATTATATACAGGATTTGATATCATCTCGATCAATGCAATGATGTGTCCCATGGTTCGAGGACATTTTGAATAATCAATCCGTCTGCGTTTGGCCGAACCATCATCGCATCACTGTCCTCCTCTTTTTGTCGACCTCTCCACGTTTTCACGCTCTTATCATCGTCCCAGAGTCACATACCCTTACATTACAGAAAACCAACCGTCCATATGAGTATTTTATATTTTTTATTATTATTACCAAACCTTTCCCACAATTACACCATAATCATTATATAATCCCACAAGAAAGAGTCTGTTTAAGCAATGGCTTTTGTCCACGCCGGAACACTGAATCTATAATTGCATTACATTTAGCTCCTTCCACCCCCTATAGAAACATCATATATCAAACCATCTTGGTGCGAACATTTAGGAGCACGAACGGTCGGCCAGTGCATCTCTGTCCTACCGCAAAAGTTATGCCCCCAAAAAAGTTTAGAGTCCTCGACGAAGAATACAGGTCTTTAAATCATTTTCCCACGTTACTTGGAACCGTTGAGTGAGCGCGTTTAATATTGGACTTTTCTCTTTCTGTTTGAGTAAGGTACGAAGTGCCCTTGATCAACAGCTGAGTTGTTTTAAATATCATATTTACTAATAAATATGCTTAATTCCTAGCCTATGGCTTCAGAAAGCGCTCCCGTGCATGGTGCTAGAATAAACCCGGTTCGTCAGGGCACCTGAAAAAAAAAAGCCTCCCTCAGGACTAGTTTGCGTTTGTATGCATGCGATTGGCAACATAACTGGCTTATTTACATTAAATACGCCACAAGGTTACAGTGAGATGAACGTCATTTTATCACTGATTACTTCTCTTAAGCACTAGAGCTGTGACTGATGCTGAGGACGCGCAGACTACACCGATTTACCCTGGAGTTTTTTGGGGGGAAGAAAAATACTTGAAATAGTTAACTGAAAAGGTAAGAACGTGTACTTTTACAACATTATATGTGTTCAGTTGTTATGTCTTCACCGCATGGTCCCGGACTACATGTATCAAAGCCAATTATACACGGTGTCAACGTAACAAGACTGACAATGTGAATGGGTTCTGAGGAGAATAGACATATTTTAATAAGAGTGTTTACGGGAGCTCAAGGTCAGAAACAAGCTGCGAGGTTGGGAATCCTTTCTCTTTTTTTACCGTAACACGGGGGACATGTAGCCTACGATTAGAGTATTATTATTTACGGTGTTATTTTATCTTGGGTTACGCTCTTAGCTCCAGCAATGCCGCAAGACCTATATCTATTTGTTGTGAATAACGCGGCGGACGACAATGGACTGCTTTTTTTAACGGTACAATGCATTTCACCTACCAGATAGGGAGAGTCCAAGCTGAAATATGGAAATGTGTTGTGATGCTGAGTAATTAGTATCAATGAACACGTTTGGCCTGGGAAAAAAAAACTGACCGAATGAAATAAAACGCTATTTTTTTTTACTCAGGATACGTGCGGAACAGTTAGAGAGAGAATTCTGTATTGGACAATCGTAACAGGTCCGAAGCGCACTTTTCCCCCTTCAGCGAAAGAAAATGATCTGGTCAATCAAATGGACATGCCTCATTATTCAATGAACACAATCTCTCACCAAGGCATCGTTTACAGACAGGAGTTTCTTCGCGCTACTCCAAATTTAAAGGTAAGAAGTGCGAAGCTTACGCATGGGTTTAGGGGGTTTGGAATGGTAACCCGAAGGCGTTTCGCTTTTGAAAGTCAATCTAAACAATTGCTATTTTCTATTGTATCATCTCAGTGGGGCCTGTTTCTCTACGTGATTAAAAAATACAGTATAATTAAATATCCATAGCGGTGACGTTAGCATGCGGGGTTGTCAGGGGGAAACGTGTAGTCTACATAATGAATGCATAGGAAGACATTGTACAGCGACTCAGAACCTACTCTTATCTCTTTTATATTTCAACGATTTCATAATAGTCACATATAAAAGTTGTATATTCCAGACGTTTAAGATAGACAACGGAGTGTGCATTAACGTATTGGACACATGACATGCATAACACAGGCAGATATTTGCGAGTACTTTTAAGGAAGTATTAACTGCCCCCCCCCCATCCAATCTGCTTCGAAAACTTTCTCATCACATCCCTAGGGGTTTTGCTTAGAATTTCAGCTAACCTGAGTGCAGATTGTTGGAGAAATAGGATCAAAGTTATCCGCTGCATGCCATGTGTCAAAACTTGTGAGATGGAAGAGCCGGTGAGACCTGCCATTTTGTGCTGTGATCGACCTCTTATGAATAGCAGCCATGCATTATGCTTTGAGGAACGTTATGATGGCATCAACAACTGAGGGCTAAATGTCATACACGCTTTAAAACCTTGTATCTGGACACAACACACATATTACTGGAGAAATGAATGTTTGAACGACTGATTCAAAACGCAATTGCTTGGGGAAAGGTATCCAAATGGTAAAAGTTATAGCGATTCGGAAACGAATAGAATAGGCACCCATGACAAATAATTTCATGAAAATGACGTAGCCTAGCCAATAACTTAATCGGGGACGAGGTCGAGTCTAGCAAGTAGCGTAAACCATAGCCTTCATAGCTATATACATTCACGTTGCCTAATGTAAATGTTCCAAAAATATAAATTATATATTTAAAGTGCATATAGACTGTTGGTGTGGGATTAGATGTTTTGTTCTTGCGCTGTGAATCTCAAATCTGTCAGGATAAATATATTCCCATACAGTCTGATAACCCCAAAATGTTAAAAGTGCCTTAGTACGAGTCTATTATGTATCATTTCGTGGAATAAAACACATGCTACCGTTGCAGGGGCACTACCAGTGCTTCAAACTCTCCCCGGTAGGACTAGTCTGCAGGTGTCCCTCATCCAACCGAGCAGCCTTTCACCTTGAGTAGAAGGGAGCGATCCTCCCATGTAAACACGGAAGAACCAGTTTTGAGATTAACCCAGCTCGAAGGCAGCAATTTAAAACAGTAGCCTAGGCTACAATGGCTGATAAAACACATGACCCCCTTAACCGTAACGTAAGCGTTACAAAACGTCCATCACATTGTTTTACTTTTTTTTTTGTGTATCTTCCGCAAAGTTGAGTTTGCGAAAAAATGTTTATTCCTTAGATTCATTGTCAAAGGAAATGAACAAATAGGATGCACAGATGCACTGTTCGAGTTAGCCACTGTCATTGTTTAATGGTATTTGCCAGGCGGATATTATGTCTGTAATAGTGTCTGGGCGTGAACCTTTTTGTGTCAGTTCTTTTTATTTTCTTATTGAGGTGAAATAGCGATGGACAACAGTCACACTGGAGGGCACTGAATTCCAGATCGGGGCCCTACAGTAGCCTCCATGCAATTACCGGTAGTTAGGAGAATGACAATGAATTGTGAAAGGTGTTTTGAGGGAAGAGAAAGTGTGACTTTACAAACTGGTATGTAGTTGCAGCTCCTGTGTGTGTTGTCCTGGAGATACTTGACTGGTAGTTGACTGTCTGCTACAAAATGTGGGGGAAATATATATATTTTTATTTTATTTATTATTATTATCATCATAATTAATTAAGCAAGAATTCAATGAATTGTATGACAAGCTATCACGTTTCACTTAGCTCAAACAATTGCTTTTACACATTCAACATTTTTGTCTTGTGTACACTCTATTGTGAATTTGGTGTTATATTCCTAATCCCATTTTTAAACATGTCTTGTTCTTATATAAATCACATTCCTAAGCATCACCAGTCCTGTGTTTGATCTAGTTCGTCAACCTGTTTAGTGGTTCAGCATTGCAGTGTATCCTATTGTACCTGTGTCTGTGTTCCGTGGGTGATGACAAGCCACGGTAATGCACATCTTTCGGGGGAGAGAGAGCGAGAGAGGAGGATGAGAAGAGGGCATGGGTATGGCATCAGTGCTCCTCTCCGGACCTGTCAGTCTGCAGCCAGTCAACTGTAGCCGGAGCAGGAGAGCAGTCAGAGACGTGATCAAACAGCCATCCCACTCTTAAATGATTCTCAGCTCCTTTAATTGGTCGAAATTGTCTTCCAGATGTACGGCAGTAGCCAGGGTCTCTTGTGGGACGGTATGGCAGGCGAGGCCTGGTGATTAGGTATTAATTGATATGTGCAGTGGAGCCCCCATCCCCTCTGGCTCCAAAGGCTAAGGCCTTTACCCCGGTGGCTGTGTTCTCCCTTCACCCCCCCCCCCCCCCCAGTCTAGTTTGGCAGGCAGGAGGGGCTGTTTCAGGAAGGGGCTGGAAAGGAAGGCTGGGGGCATAACACATAACAAATAGGCGCAAGGCTGTGGTGAGCCTTGTCGTATGGTGACCTTGATTTAGAAGGTACACTTTGGAGAGATGGTCTTCTGTCAGATGTCATGAGCCCTGTTTGAGCTACAGAGACGTCTGTAGGCTGTGGCTCTTAACAGTTCTCTTCTCATGTGTGTCGCATAGCATATATTTTAAAAGGCGCGTGTGTGTGTGTGTATGTGTGTGTGGATATGAGGGCGACAAGGATGTGAAAGTCCAACGTTTCTGTGGATAGTAATCGTAGGCGTCAGTGTGATCTAAGAATAAAGACTGGGCCGACAGATGAGGTGATGACGGATGAGCTTGACTCAATTGCCTCATGCCAGGGTGCCACCAGAAGGAGCGTCTGTCTGTCTGGGAAAGGGGGAATGAGGGAGAGGGAGAGCGAGAGCACACCGGAGAGAGGGAGAGAGGGAGCGAGGGGTTTGCAGTGCCAGAGCGCAAACGAAGAGGTAGGCCTCTGGTTAAAAAGAAAGTTAGGCTGGTTAAAGGAATAACACCAGCTTAAAGGACATACGTGATAGCTAGAATTTGTAGATATATTCACAGATATGTTCTCTCTCTCTCTCTCTCTCTCTCTCTCTCTCTCTCTCTCTCTCTCTCTCCCCCTCTCTCCCCCTCTCTCACCCCTCCCAGTCTTCCCAGGGGTTCTGGGATAGATCTATATGGATCGTGGACCTAAGTATCTAGATTGATGTTTACGCTCAATAATAGAATGTGTTAAGTTGGACTAGTTTGCCCATCCTTGGGAAAGATGAGCAGCTTGTGCTTTGGCCTCGGCCTTTGTCTAAGTGATCTATCTAATCACACACGTCCACCGTAGCCATTCATCTGTGATTTTTCAACCCAAAAAATGCAATATTAGAATACCTCCTGAAATGTCCCCTTTGCATACAGTACCCCAGTCAGCAGGCAGTTTTGCAACATTAAAGCCTATTTATTTATTTTTTTAACGTTTATTAGCATTTAGATTTATAAATGTGCTGCACATTGTGTCAAGACTGTTTCCTTTTGATCTGCAAAGGAGCACAAAATTACAGCCATGTCATTTTTTGTAGACAACAGCTTAACACAAACAGGCAACCACCCATCAATCACGTGTTCTGAAGCATGCCATTGTGTATTTAGCATTCTATCCGGCGTGCCTTAAAGAGTGGTAAATATCTGCAGTGCTGTTGGGGGTTGACTCCAGAACTGTGGAGTGGGGGGGCAGTTACCGAAGGAAATATGTAGTATGAGATCTCTCCAGCTCTATGCGGGCTACAATGATGTCTGTACTCTGACTTTGCAAAGGTCGTGACCGGCTGGTCGCTAGTTAGTGCATTTTGGGTCCATGTAGAGGGGACCCTGGTGAGACGGCTTGTTCTAGAGAAGCAAGAGGACCCTGCACCTTTAATTATGATCAAGAGGTTTTCTCCAAAGGACAGAGGCGTAGCGGTTATGTTGCCTCGTAAATCTGCCCCTGATGCCGTATATTGTGTTGAACTATTAATGTACACTATTATAATGCATATTCAGCTGCCTCTTCAGGACCTGATTTGCATAATTGGATCTTTAATGAAACTTGCCTTGTGGAGGAAAAAAAAGAAAAGGGAAAAAAAAAAAAAATGAGGAGAAGAAAAACACGATAGGAAAAACCCTGTGTATATTTGTTGGGAGAAGTTGTACTTTGATTTTAAAAGAAGGGGGGCTTTAAAAGAGAGTGACCTGCGCACCACACACACATCAGTGGCGTTGCTACAAATAGGATGAGAAGTGCCTCTGAAAGCTGTACATTCCCAGCCAGGTCTCGCGGGTTATTACTACAATAGCCTGGGGGACTTTAGGTTCTATGTCTACACTCATTTCGTGCACTTGTTACACAGGGAAGATGGGTCTTTTGTAGAGGAGCTGCTCCGCTCGGCTGTCGGAATTCCTCTGTCGCAAATATTTTGACAATTCCTAATCAGGAGCAGTCAGATATTAGGAGTGCTGAGTGCCTTTGCTTTCTAGGGGCTGTGAGAGTTTCAAAGCCAGGTTTTTTTTCTGTCCTCTTGCATATGCCTGAGAATCACTGTGTTTGACTGTTTCTGTGATGTTTTTAGTGTATTTGTTGATATGCATGATACACTATATAAGAAATATAGTGAGAATGTTTTCAACATGTTCATATTCTCTGTGTGTGTGTGTGTGTGTGTGTGTGTGTGTGTGTGTGTGTGTGTGTGTGTGTGCGCGTATGCGTGTGCGTGCGTGCGTGTGCGTGCCTTTACGGGACTTCTGCTGTGTTCTCCAACTTGTTTGTGGGTAAGAGGGTATTATGTTTAATTGGTTAATTAAACTCTAGAGTCATTTTTCCTGGACTTCAACAAGTTGAAGGTTATAAAAGCTACTGGTGCCATTTTCAAATAAACGCGAGAGTCATATATAATGACATGTTATTTGTCCTGCGTTTGAAGGACCTATCGTTTAAAAGTGAATGAAAAAAAAAAAAAGCGAGCTGGATTTTGAACAGCACAGCAGAAGAGGAGCAATTTAGCAGCACTATAGCACAAGTGGTTTTTATCCATGAGGGGAAGAGTTGTGAATCAGCCACCAATGTTAAAAACGTATAACAACCAAATGGTGATGATGTATCATAGTGCGAGGGGCACAAAACACTCCCTCTACTCCAGAGACATAAGAGTGGATCAGGTGTCAAAACAGTTTACATGTTGCCATTAGAGCCATGCTAGGGAGTGAGAGAGGTGGAGGACAAAAAAATAGGTTCAAGTGCGTTAGCTAGCATTGAGCTGCCATTTACCCAGGGTGTGCAGAACCCCCCCATCTCTTTATTACTCCCTCTCTTTCCTTCTCCATCATTCTCTCTTCCTCCACTGCCAGTGTGCTCATGGGGAGTTTCAGGCTGGTGCAGTTTGTTCTCCCAGGTGGACCTGTATTGTATTAGACCCTCAGTACCCCCTCCCAGACCCCCCTCACGTGTAATTCCTTGAGGAGATGCCTGGGCCTGAGTTGCTGTATTGTCCCCCCCCCCCCCCCCCCCCCGTGGACCGAGCGCTCCCGCTGTTGAATCTCTCGGTAATGATGTCACAGCGATAGTGGAGGGGAGCAAATGTCTCCTGATTCCACCATTTAACGGCTGGCTGAATTGGCTGATAATGATAGCATTGGCGTCTCCAGGCTCGGAGACGGATCAGGCCCTGTGAATTAGTGGCTCCTAACCAGAGAGAGAGAGAGGAGGAGGAGAGAGGGAGAGAGGGAGAGGGAGGGAGGGAGGGAGGGAGGGAGGGGAAGAGATGATCTGACATTGAGGGAGAGAGAGAGAGAGACAGAGAGAGAGACAGAGAGAGAGACAATGAGGAGGGGATGATGTACTTAGCTATGTCTCTGGACTGCTTTTGAAAAAGCTTCCTGGAGATTTCCACGGCAGTGTTGATAAATGTGGCTTGATAAAAGTCAGTAAAATGTCGGCCTGTCTGCACACCTCTATTAGGGTAGGGGACATTTGTGATAATGGCCAGTTGGAGTCAAACAGAGAGGTATAATGTCAGCTCGCACAAAATATACTGTAACTCCCAATCAAACTTGTATTTCTAGTTGAAGGCCTGCTGAATTTCTGGTCTATCAATTCAAATGGTTGTCTTGGAATTAGCCGCTGATTTATCTGTTGCCTATGGATGTGTATTTGAGGGGCATGTGGGAATACGGTTGCAAGTTCGCTCTTTATTTGTGTATTTCACTTTATTAACACAGATTTATTCAATGCCGTATATATCATCTGCCTTTTTATACAATTTAAAACTGAGCACATTAGCCTGCATTTTAAAAACACAAGTTTCCCCCTGAGATGCACTAATACCATATTACTGTTTTCCATGGATGCTAAAGTAAATATTTAGGCCTAAAGGCAAATTAAGATTCCCAGCTTTGAACACATGCTCTTTTGTGAAGGCTGGCACTCACTGACCACATCTTCAGGTCAACAGTGTCATAAGAGGGAGCAGGGCAGCTTGTTTGCACAAATATTGAATATACATTTATTTGTATATTTATGACATGCTCTGCTTGTCCAAAAGCTGGGAGGTACTCGCTCCACCCAAAAAATGTGTGCTGCGAGTGTCACCAAAGAAGGGCTCTTTTAGAAGGCTCTGGGAACATCTCACATTCCACGAAGGAGGCCTTTTTTTTTTTTAAGAGACAAGGTATGTGGTCCTGTGACTGCTGGACTTAAAATTCACATTGAATACGCACGCACGCACGCACGCACGCACGCACACACACACACACACACACACACACACACACACACACACACACACACACACACACACTCACACACAATCAGTAGTTCCCACCTGGTGTTTTAAAAACAGGAGAACAGGCACTGTGTGGGGAGAGCTGTCAGTCCTGTGTGAACCACTTTAAAAACTGCAACTCAAGGTGTGAGCTAAATAGTATTTACTTTAGGGAATTTGTCTTTATTTATCTGCGTTATTACCGAGGTGAATTTTAAAGGGCTTTTGGAGAGAATTCCCCTGGCACGTAGCTTCTTTTATTTTTTTATATATTTTTTTACCCCTTTTAAGTGTTAAGATGTGCTCGTACCCCTGCTGCAGCAAACCCTTAACAGATCTCCCGCAATTTCTGATGATTTTCATAAATCAGCCTTTTTTTCCTCCCGTCTTTTTGTTTTCTTTCTTTTTCTTCTTGATCATGAGGCGTTGTTTTCTCCTCTCATTTCTCTGTTTCATCTCTTTGTTATGTCGTTCGCACCAATCGTTGTAATGGGGAGAAAGCTAAGTGGAAGTGCTGGGCCACAGTCTTGGATGCTTTCTCCTGTTTTAGTAAATAGGACTGTCAGTGTGGATCAGGCAGGAGCCGTGTGGGCAACACTATCCACACTCCACTCAGAGGCCCATCCTCCACTAGAGCTTGTGAGAAACAGAGCACTTTGAAGAAAATGACTCCACAGGAGAAACCAAGTTGTTGAGGAAGAAATGTGCATGTGTCTATGTCCATGGGAACAGAACACAGTGATAGACTCATAGAGGGAGTGGGGGGGGGGGGGGGGGGGGGGGGGGGGGGGGGGGAGAGTTCACCCATGAGTTTAATCATCCGTTCACTGTGTGCTTCTAAAAACGGTGGCCAAGTGACCGTGGTTCCATAGTGTGTTGAAGCTCAGCTCACCCGGACCTGCTCTCTGCACAAGGGGCTCACACCAGACCCATCATGCCCCTCTGTGGTCAGGTGGTTTCAGACAATTCTTTGTGTTGTCTTTGTAGTGATCGGGTTGCACCCACAGACCTCCAATAGCCTGGTGTGAGGACCCATCCCAAGCTCCTGGAGTTCTTTACAGTTCTTCACGCTGTATTCCCCATGTAGCCACCTCATCATCTGGCAGATTAAGCTAATGATGACCACACAGATGATGTACTTGTTAGAGTGGTGAACTTTTGCCTGGTGTTGATAGTTTAGGCTTTTTATGTGGGGGGGAGGCATCATTAGTGCAATGAAATATCTTCTCTGTTTAAATTTGCATGAAGATGGTTCTGTGACCAGTCATCGTTAGATCAACCAGGCACAGCCTAGGTTGTAGAGAAGATTCATGTGTTATTCCCCAACCCCGCCGTCTTGGGAGGTCTCTGTTAAAACGCTAACTTCGGCGTACCCCCCCCCCCCACCCCCCCACCCCCCTCACCCAGTGACGTTCTGGACCGATCCATTTCAGCGCCGTCGGAATGGGAACGTTTTCCGGAGATTTGGGTGGAGTTTATTCCTCTCTCTCTCACTTTCCTCTGATTGCTGTAGCCTCGGGGCTCTCCAGCACACACTAGATCCCTGTGATTATATTAATGGCCTCCCGCTCTGAGTCGGAGGCAAAGGACCCACAGGATAATGGGCGTCAGCGTGGAGCGGTGGGTAGGGAGATGGATCTCTGACCATCGGGTCGTAGGTTGAAAGGCTCAGGTGAAGGAAGCTGCTCTTGGTCCCCTTGGGTGGGGTGCTTAGCGGGGAACGTGTTAGTGAGTGGATGCCCAGACTAGCTGGAGTATGGCAACATGAGAAACACATGTATGAAATCTGGAATGAACCGTAACAGTAGAATTACTATACTGTAGCTAGGTAATAGCAGACGTTAGCTATCGTTTTCAGAACTGGCTGATTATAAGCGCTTAGGTAATGTGGATCAGTGTTAGTCATTTTGCGTTTATGATAGCGACACAGTGGGATTTAATTTGGTCTGTGTTGGTTTCCAATTGTATTTATCTTTAGCAGACTGTATAAGGACAGAACCCAAAGGTTTGTACACACTGTATGAATGTGTGTATGTTTGTGTGATACGCTGAAGCTTGTGCATGCTTTGTAGTTGTAGTACAATGCCCGAGGTACTTTGATATGGGTCATGTAGCTGTACCCCCCCCAGGCCCTGGATCGTATCCGGTGGGAGTCCCTCTCCTGCTGGGGAGCACATTTGATCCAGGCAAGGCCGGTGCTAGCATGGAGCCGAGAGGGGTCAGGCCCGTCCTCACTCTCTTTTTCATCCAATTTCCCCGGCTGCAGGCGGCCCTTCTCTCCACGCTTTTGTTGTCAGAGGTAATCTGTGAAGGGATCTTAATTATGGAGGTTCGGCCTGTTTTTTTTTTTTTTTTTCTTACACGCTTTTAATCAAACAGCGTAGTTAGTTAGTAATGAGGATGAGGGAGGAACGGTGCGTCTGCTTCCCCATGCTGTTGGGTGTCGGGAAAGAGGAACAGGGAGCGTAAAGAGAGGATCGTCCCATTGTATTTATTATACCATCGTACTGTGTTTATTTAGGACACGTCAACAATGCAACCCATTTTTTGATGGATTATCTTCCCCAACAGAATTGCCTCATTTAATTCTCGAGAGATTTTGCTAATTTACACAAATAACTATTTAGAAGCCAGTCCAAGAGTCAGAAGACCCAAAATATTCCAGGACCTGAACCCAGTAAACAGGACTTCAACCATACAACATCACCATTCGTGTTGTTGGACAAGCAATGAAATGACTGACTGATTTAATGAATCAAGGGCTAAATTGAAAAGACAAGAGGGAGGGGCAGGTGTGGTAGGATTGGGGGGGGTAGATGGGATCCATTACACATAAACACCCTTAGCATCGATGGGATGATCCAGAGGGATTAGATTGGAAATCCTGACGGACGTTGAAAAGGTGACCACATGGAGGGAGGGCTGCATAATGAGCCCACTGGCAGATGCTCGAGAGTGGAGAACCTCGCCGGCCCCCAAGGTCAAACGGGGAGTCACATCCAGGTCACAGGAGGTCAGAGGCCAGCAGCCTTAGTTAGAACACAGCGCACTGGAGGCTCAATGTTAACCGCTTAACAAAATCCCGGCTGACTGAAAGACTTCTATTGACGTCTCCCTGTGGTTTGGGTGCACGTTTTCTAAGGCTGTGTGTGTTTGTAGGAAACTAACATTTGTGTGAATTAACCTTCACGTGGATGTGACGAAGACAGTCTTTCGAGACTGTCACTACTCTGAACCTATGGGATTTCCGTAAGGAGTAGTTCACCACCTGGGGGACTTTGATGATCTAAACTCTAAACTGTGTATCATGGTGTCTTGTTTGAGCCGCGACTTCGGCTTTCGGTGGAACCCTTGTGCGACCAGTACCAGAATAGGACTTGAGGGATTAAGCAAGCTCTGGTTTCCAGAGTTAGGCCTGGCTAATTTAGACAGGGGTCACTGTGCCAGGGACTGGGGTTAAACGGTGTGACTGTGGAGGTCAACAGTAATTAGCTTCCATATGACCCACTGTGTGTGTGTGTGCGTGCGTGTTAGACAGAGAGAGAGAGAGAGAGAGAGAAGGGTGGAGGCGGTGTGTGTGTATGTTTGTCGAAGAGTTTTAGGAGTGTGCTTGTGTGTGTGTGAACAAAGGGACAATTGCAGATAGCATCACTACTCTGTAGCTCTCTCGTAATTGTGTGTCTCTTCAAGTGTTCCCAATGCACGTCCTTCTATGGCCAGCTCACATCTTGTCCTTATATTATTAAAGGTGGCCTCCGTGCTTAAGGAAGACCGACAGATGGCCGCTTTCATAAATCATGCTTATAAGATGATTCTAGAAATCACCAGCCACTATCTCGCTTTGGTTACAGTAGCTTACATCCTTACAGGCATGTTTATCATGATGTCGTTGCAGGGGTTAAAACCCGTCCCTACCCTCTACATGTTAATTATTATTTCAGAGTCAAGACACTGATGACGACCTACAGTGAAATAGAACAACATGTTAGAAAATCGGGTGGCTAACTGTTAAAAAATAAAAAGCAATCCTTTCTTTGCTATCCTTGTATGTGTAAGCCTCCCTCTCTTACGGTAACGTGTGTTCTTGTGCTTGGCTGAAAGTAGCTCGTAACAGGATGTTAAATATATAGCAGTAAGAGAGGGGGGGGATAAGGGGGGAGATTATGTCTGTGTGGTTGCACTATTTCTTGATGTATGCACCATGTCAGGCAGCCATTGTCTCCTGGGTAAAGAATGATAGTTCAAATACCTACCATCTCTCCCCTGGTGCTCCAAATGCTTGGCTTTGAAGTTTTTATAATCCATCTGTCATCTTCGAGCAGGGAGGGCACATGTTCTGTACTGCTCAATTACAGAATTTTCTTTTGCCAGCTACAATGAGACAGGAAGCAAATAATATGGGCGACCCAAAAGGGAGAGGAGTTGGAGAGGAATCGCTCGAAAATGCTGCATTCCTGGCGTTCTCACGCACTTGATTGTGTCCCTCTCTCTCATAACAGGAGAACAAAGCGTGTTTGTTGTGGGCGGAAAGTCTGAACCGCTTCCTACTGTTACAATTATGAAGAATTTGATTGAATGCTTATTGTTTCAAGGACAGCGATTTCGCCACTTTTTGGGAGAGTCAAACATTCACTATAGTCCACGTAAGAGCACTAACCTTACAGCTTATTAATCAAATTGTATTTGATATTAAGATTAATCTGCTACAGAAACAAAAGGGTAATATATGTTGGCTTGGCAAGTGAGAAAATGTGCATTTTGACGACGCATGCATTGCACACAGAGTAGTATATATGTTGTCAGTTTGATGTACATTCTAATGAAGTTTTTTTTTGCAGTGCATGGTGCTGAAATCATCTTTAATTGGAGAATGCTGTGATTCGGTGCTTTAAAGCTACACTGAGGAGCCTAGAACGTCCGATACCCTCGCTTCAACAGAAAAACAACAACAGCAGCAGTTGCAAATTAGACCTCCGAAACATTTCTTCTTCGGGAGAGAGAGGCATTTAATTATTTTAGCTTTAATACACAACACTGTTAGATCTCTCTGTCTTATTTCATATCTTCTCTGAAGAGCCCCAAAGAAGTCTCAAAGGAGATGAAAGATGGACAAAAAAAATGGACATTTTACATTCTTTTGTTGCCTTTGAAACGTCAATATTTTGCCTGTAATTGTCTCATACTATGTTATGCATCTTCATTTATGGAGGAATAATACATTGGGCCTTTCTTCCTAAATAAAAGCAGCACCCATCTGCTTGTGGAGCCACTCCTGGTTGCCTGCTCCTCACAAAAATAATACTCGTCCTAATGACTTCCACATATTTTGAAATCTCCCTTTTGAAATTGGTCTTGGCAGATTATTTGCAGGTACTTGAGATGCATCTGTTTGCAATTTTGCAATGTGGAAGACTTTAATGCAGCGCTCGGCGGGAGCCGAGGAGAGGGGCTATTTTAATCTCAGAGTAACGCCGGCTATCATTACAATTGCCTAGGCCCTACACTGCCTGGGTCCGTCTCACCCAAGCTGGGCGAAAAATAGGAGACATTGGAGGGGTCAAGGTCAAGATCTCTGTGGGTCAGGTTTAGGGTGCCCTTCCTTTAGTGAAGCCGCACTGTCTGCCTGATAACTGGTCAGACCCCTTGCAATGGCACAGCCCCTCTACAACGAGATGGGTCCTTTATAAAGGAAGTGATTAGGAAACCAAAGCTGAACTCATTGTGACTTCAGTCCTTATTATTTCTACCATGTGGCGGGCAGCTGACCGGCTTAAGACGTGTTTTTTCTTTTGTGTTCTTTTTTTCCCCTTCTCATTCAACTGTAATAACTTACCCTATTGTCCCACCCAGGATATCAGGACATAACCAAGGCTGCCAAACTGGGATTGTATAGGTGGTTACAATTACATTCATTAGATTTCATCAGGGGTGTTTATGCAGTCGGACGGTAAATGAAAAAAGACGACCTTTCAACTCCGTTCTTTGTTTTGTATTTTTTGTTCTTTTTGTTTTATTAGGAGTGAGGGGAGGGCGATGCCAGAGGAGGAATTATGTTGAAAGTGTATGCCTTGCAACTTTTTCCCTGTTGGAAATGTTTATTTGAACAGTAAGCTCATGATTTGAATATTTGTAATCCATGCTTAAATTTACAGGCCAGATGAACTTTTTGGCACAGAATGGCAACCATAAGTAGGATTTTCTGAAAAGCTTTACAAAATTTTAAGCCATTTGCATGGCTTATATAATTTAGAGGCAAAAAAATGTGTTCTGTCTTATTACTTTATACCTTTAAAATGTTCCTTATTTGTCCTCTCGATTTATGTACATTTGCTACTTTACGTCCTATAGTAATGTGCATTTTAAAGCTCAGTTGGGTCATTGAACGAGTATATGAAGACTTCAAAAAATGCAGAGGCCCAGACGCTGGAGTGGTTTTCCTCCATGTTCAATTCAAATGAGTTTACTCCATATTGACTTCTAATGCTGAAAGGCCACCCATCTTGTAGGCTGGGCGGTCGCTGAGCCGAGCAAAAAGGAACGCTTTCTTAAATGATGCTAATCAGTCCGGAGGGGCCTGGCCTCCATCCTTCATCAGTTTTCTGTAATTCAGATGTGCTGAGAACCTGAAATTAAACGTGTCAGTGTGTGTGCATGTGTGTATGTGCGCTGCAGGGGTGTGGGGGGTTAAGGAGAACCAAATTAGTGGATGGGAGAAATAACTGAAGCCGTGGCTTTCTCTTGGGCTACACGTTGGTGAATGTCAAGATGATTTAGCTTCTTTTCTATTTGCTGTTTGCCTGAAAAGTCCAGCCCTCCTAAGATTGCAGGGGTTTCTGCTAGCCATTTGATGAAGGTATACCTTTATTGAGTCAATCAGAGCCTATAGCGTCAGTATGTGTGTGTGTTCTTGTGTGTGTGTGTGCAGACGCCAGTTGGGCGAACAGCTGAACCATGGCGCAGCCCCCTGCCCCTCGTAGGCCTTGGCAGTTAGCGGTGTGAAAAAGCCCACTCTTTGAGGGCATTATATAGATTAATGTGGTGTGCCTGGGGGCTTCCAGCGACACCTCACCAGGGAGGCCGTACGGCAGATCTGGGGGCTGACGGGCGTTAAGGGGGGACCATGGAGGACTGGGGGGGACTGGGGGGAGCAGAGCCCCATCCTGGGGAAGGCAAACAGAGGCTTCTGGCCTGGGTATTGGGGGGATTGTGTGTGGCTTGTGTGACCTGCGATGGGCATCATCTGGCCCAGGCGGCTCGTTATAGGACCCTGCTCTCCTCAGCCAAGCAGCTCCACTGTCTGGACCTCTGTTTCAGCCAACTGAGACACTTCCTTTCACACACACACACACACACACACACACATCACACATCACACATCACACATCACACATCACACAATATACACTGCACTGCACTGCACTGCTCCTACTTCCCGTACACCCACAATTCTCCTACTCCACGCACACACCCTCACACCCTACTCCACACACCACACACACATCACACATCACACACTGCACTGCACTGCACTGCACTGCTCCTACTTCCCGTACACACACAATTCTCCTACTCCACGCACACACCCTCACACCCTACTCCACACGCACACGCACACATACACATTGACATAAGCATACATGCTAATACATTCATGAGTGCATACTTACAGAGAACAAAGGACTGTACTGTGTCACCATATATTCATTGTAATAAACAGAAATATCCAATGTGAATGTTCTGGTATCAAATAGTCAACAATAGTTAGTCTGAACCATGTATCAGATTATCACACACACACACACACACACACACACACACACACACACACTGTATCCCTCTTAAGATCTGTATGTATAAAAGAAAGTAGAAAAGAACAACAGAGTACTAATCTTTCTAAATTGGAATAAAATCTTGCCTACTTAAACAGCACATGAAGAACAACAACGGTCCCATTGTTGTCTCTCTGGTGATTGTTAATGTTTCCGAATCTCTGATTTCATAACTTTGCTTTCTATAGTGAAAATGTGGAGATTTATTATCAGGATTTTACCACATTCCATTCAAGATTAGGCACATCTGGTAGTGTGTGTTTGATTTGGTTTATATCAAATTGTGTATACAGTATATACCTGGGACACATGGATATTTGTGGGTCTCTATATACCTCTCTATCCATGCATGTGTGTGTGTGTGTGTGTGTGTGTGTGTGTGTCTTTCTGTGCATGTGTGTGTGTGTCTGCGTGTGTGTCTGTGTGTCTGTGTGTGTGTGTGTGTGTATGTGTGTGTGTGTGTGTGTGTGATTGTTCTAGCAGGAGCGCTCCTTAAATAACCTACTTTTGTCTGACAACAGCATTAGTTGTAGAGGTGCACATATGCAAAAAGCTATTTGGAAAGGCATCCTCGTTGCTGTCAGCTTTTATTATGCGGGAAGGTGTCATGTTTGTAACGAAGCTGAGTGCAGATGGCAGAGTGGAAGAAATGGATCACTAATTTTAACAATGATTAATGAACAGAGATGGAAAATGAATTACATTGGACTATTGGAGGCAAGGAATATTTGCAGTTAAAATGTTAACTTTGTCTGCCAGGCTGGTGTAGTATGGGAAGGGGAATGAGTGTGTGTAGTGTGTGTGGTGTCTATAGTGTGTGTAAAATCAACACTTGTCTGCTCTTGACTGACATTCCCCTGCTTAAACACTGCATGTGCTATACACATTGTTTTCACCCCCGTGTATTACGCTAGCATTAAAAGAACACAATGCGTAATAGGATAAACACAGCAAAGGTTATCCTGTCTAAAAAAATGCTATAGTATTTCCTGCATACTCTGGTATCAAGCCACTGTGTACGTTTATACTTTCTGGAGAACTAGTGAGGTAGGAGTCCTTCACCCCTTTCCATGGGTCTTTTTGGCAGTTACCGTATGGCCCAAATCTCACACCATCGTTGACCACACCACCCACCGACCTAGTACCAACTATTGGGTATGCCATGACTGTTGGGCTGAATCTTTCTAAGACAGGAGAGGTGAGCTACTCAACTCAACCCCTCTCGAAGGAACATCTGAAAGACCCCAGAGTAGCAAAGTATCATCCATGACAAACAGGATTCTGAGAGCAGGAGTTTTCTCTCTCTGTTTCTTTACTGTTTTTTTCTCCTTCTCTACTTTTTTTTGTTGCTCCCAGTCTTGCGTCTCTATCGGGGCTTGCAGGGTGGGCGGCTTGTGCGATCCTGCATAGTAGGTATATGTGAACTATTTTGAATTTAATTAAGCTCCTGATGGGAAATACTTAAAGGGGGAGAAAAAAATGCAACAACTTCTGGAAACAATGTGAGTGTGCGCAGAGGAGATCTCACGTTACCCGGCATATGCTAAGCACTCAGAAAACATACACAATGCCTTTGGTGAACAAGGTAGGGGAAATGCTCCTGGGAGCCAATTTAGAATGTGACTTAAGGCAAGTGTGCCTTTGTGTGTGTGTGTGTGTGTGTGTGTGTGTGTGTGTGTGTGTGTGTGTGTGTGTGTGTGTGTGTGTGTGTGTGTGTGTGTGTGTGTGTGTGTGTGTGTGTGTGTCTTTTCCTATTGAAATAGTAGTGGGGATAAGAATTCCCCTTGCAGGCTCCTGGGGTGGCCTCCTTTGAGAACCACATCTGTGCCCCTCTGCCCCAGCTCCAGCCCCAGCTCCCCAGCCCCACTCACTCTGACTCGACGTGAGGCCTCAACCCAAACCCACTCACTGAGTTACGCTCTACTATAGAGGGAGAGCAGGACGTGTAGTTCACGTGGCTCATGCCGACCTGATTATTTGCCTTGTGTGAAGCGGCAGGCCTTTAATGTAGGATTGCGTAACATTCTGTGCGTTGAAGGTTTGTTTCACGTTTTGTAGCGCATGTCATTTTGGAGGACTTAGCCTCTGTTTCGATTATCAAACGTAAATGTAACCCTTCTCAGTGTTTTTTTCTCCCCGTACCATATGCCGTGGACCATACCTGTTCTTACTGTCATTATAACACTTGCATTTCATTTAGGCTTCTCTGTGTATTGACTGTACTTGTACTACTGTACTTGCACTAGTTCGCAGAATTTTATGAAAATGATCAAATGTTTGGAAAGTGCTTACTGTAATGGGTATGTTGGTGTTGTTTTCTCTGTCGCCATTGTGCACTCTTGTCAAACTTCAATAGCACCTGCACTGAATGTCCTGGTTTGTCTGCTTTGTTTACAGGCGCTTGTCTCCCCCCCCCCCCCCCCCTTCCCTCTGCAAACCTGTCTGTGTTCTTCCTGAGCTACGTCGGTGAGGTGGCAGTACTGCAGGTATGGATCAGTGGCACCCCGATTGATCACGTAAAGAGCAGGATATTAAAGATGTCTGTCACACTCCCCCTCCTCCCTGGCATGGTTCTGGGGTGGAATTGAACAAGTGAATGTGAACTTTTCAGCTCAACGCTGTCACCTCCCCTAATCAGGAAGTGAAATCTGTAGCACAGCACTCTCATTTAACTTTCCTAGATCCCCCCCCCCCCCCCCCCCCCCCCCCCCAAAAGAAAAAAGAACAATTGCGCTGGAAGTAATGTGATTTCTAAATAAACGCCCGCCTGTCAAAAGCCGAGACGCATTTACTTCCCCAATGTAGCTCAAGGAGACAATTAGCAAACAGAGGTGACACGGTAAACAGGTGCACCCATTATTTCTGGAGCTTGTGGCGATATATCCCCATCTCTGAGACTGATGGTAGATCATGTGACATGGAGGGTGAAGGATCTGTCTGCATCAGGGCTCGGCTGACGGGGTCTGCCAGCAGTTTGCAATGTCCTCCTCACCATCACTATCATTATCATCTCAAAATATGTACTCCCTCTCTTTACCGTCCCAATGTACAGGTTAGATCACGTCTGTCCTCTATCGTTCTCACACACATCTCTTTTCTCTTTCTCACTCTATACATCTCTTTTTCTTGAATGCTCTCTCTTCTCCTTGCCCGCAATCCCTTCCCTGGAATTGTTTTCTTTTAATTCATAGTAGACCCTCGTCCAGTGAGAGAGGTCAAGCCGGTTTGTAAAAATGGATTGCTTGCAAAGTGCTAATCAATGGAAACTTTTTTTTTCTTGAAGCTGGAAAAATCTAGCTATAACATTTATTGAAAAAATATTCCACTGTTTGAACTTGAATTATATGACAGCTGTCTTATATAGCCCGCAGGACTCCGAAGTCAAAGTGTCAGACAGCCTTTATACGCTATACAATACACTAATGATACTATATATTTTATCATTTAAAAATTTAGTTTGTTATTTATATAAATATATATATTTATATATATATATTTTTTTTAATACAGAGCAATCCAAAAGTATTTCAATCTTAGATTACGTTAAATGCCATATTTAAAAAAATGTGTGCTATGTTGTAACAGTGTAACAGCCTTGGTAATTGTCGCTGGTGTTTTGGACTGCATTTGCATGCTGAGATGTATAAATCAAATCTAAAATAGTGAGTCAGTCTTTTGGCTTGTGCGACATCAGAGGTATGTGAGACAGATCTCAGTCATATTGGATCCATCACAAACACATGCTCTCGCTGACGCATTCTCACACAAGGCACATATGCACGCAATCGTCAGGCTTTCTCCAAATGATATCTGGGCCATCACAAGTACAGGGACTAGCTACTAAGAGGATTCCATAAATACGTACCTTACTTCTCAACTCACCTTCTCTCTCCCTTCCAGTATGTGCTATTGACGTTCCACAGACATGACGTAAAAGAGGAATGTCGAGTATTTTTGGATCATTTAGGGACGTCGAGACAGCAGAAGGTTCTCTTATGAGTTAGTTTATAGCAGTTTGATCTGAATGAGGGGACTTTTTCCACCATGGCCTTTGGATGGATTCAGTGAGCGCAGCCTGTCACTGTTGTGAGAATACATCCTGCTGTTAGAAATATGACATGATTGGCATCCAAGGGACACATTTAGCCTCTGACAGTTTTGACAGAATTAGTTGAAGGAGTGACAGTCTTGGTAAGGAGTTTTAATGATAATAATCATTTTGCATGTTGTTTTTTTTTATTGCAGGATAATTATTGAAGAGGTTCATGTAGTCATGGCTGTAATCAGTATAGAGAGCTTACAGAAAATCAACAGGGAAACAGATGGTAAAAAATATATATATATATATTGAACTAGTAAACTTAGTACCAGGCATAGGACGAGGACAATCAAAAGGAAAAATTATCAAATTAAAATCTCTTCACCCTCAATAAATAAATAAATAAATGAGATTCACAATGCATAATTAGGACTTGTTGGTGTCCTTTGCCAAAGCCACCCAATCAACCCACAACACACTGTACCGATTGGAGAAAAAAAATGCACAAAAAGCCGTTCAACTCAAAGAGCGGTATTTAAACAGAAAACCCTGACCCCTTGACTTTGTCTATTAGCATAGAGTGGATTGCATGGGTCGTTCGCACGCAATCGGCACGAATAAGGTCACCGTTTGTTAGTTTCACTCTTTTGGGATCCGCCTACGCGGCGTCCACCCGGACTTTCGCTGGTGCCCAGGCCTCGGATCTGTTTTTTTAAATGATTATTTATTTTATTGTGCACGACCAGTGAGGAAGAAAAAGGCTCTTGCTTTCCAGGGTCGGAGCGATCGGAACACAGAGGCTGCTGCCCTACATTCCTGACTAATTGTATAATTGGAAAAGCTCTCCAAATGAGCGCCCCCCTTTCGCGGGCTGATCTTCCCAGCGCTTCCCCCCTTCAAAGCAAATCACAAAAGAGCATTTTGGGAATAATAATAATTGTAAAAAGCGTCCATTATTAATCTCGTTTACCACCAGCACCGCTGCTGATACTCTCGCTACCACACATGGCACTCATACTCATGGGGGCCAGCCCAACAATAGCGGAAACTTTTCTCTGAACGATATCAGCCATAGCCGCGGTCAAAGTACAACCTGTGGACGACCCTGGAACTAGCCTACTCACCACACTATTTGGGGATGGCCCTGCCTGCAGTGGAAAAAGTCTGTGTATAAACTTTTTAAAATGTTGCCTCACCGGCATATAACTGATGATCTATCTACCTGTGAGCTGTCTTTGCTTTCATATTTTACCGTGACACCCGTGCTCATGGTCGAATTGGATTTTCCGATTTATGGCCCCTCTTGCCCCTCTTACCCGCCTTTCATTTCCATGGATACGGAGGGACAGCGGGATGATTTCTGAGGTCGACTGCTCAAAACAGGATTCCAAAAGTGCAGTTAAAACGAATCTCTTAATTAACCCTATTGATCAGTAAAAAAAATAAAATAGAGGCAAATGTAATTTGCATACACCGAGAGTGATCAATGCATTCACTCATTTTCTTTTTTTTTCTCTTCTTCCCAAATCTGATTTCCTCAGTTTTCAAAGTGAGCGAAGGAGAGTTCAGACTAATGTGGATCGATCCTGCATCTTGCAGACCGGAATACAAAGCATTGTATTAGTCACTGAAGGGTGAAACATAGCAGGAAGACTTTTGTTTGAAGTTTGCTATGTCAGATCCTTTTCTCACTTAACCAAACATGGAAAGTACTCATCCAGTCCCTCTACCTCGCGTATGCTCTGTAACAACAGGGATGATTATAAATCACAGGTTTGCGTTGGGAACATGAGATTTAAACAATACTCTATTTGTACGCTGAATGGAACAACATATTAGAAAGGTCATATTTATTCAGGGGAAACGACATTCGCTTCTCTTTTTATTTAGTGAAAAGCAACAGCAAAAAAAACACCACCCCCACCACCACCACCGCCGACAACAACAGGAAGAAAAAACTAAAGGTGTTAAAAAAGCAGTATGCTTCTTTTCCCCAAGAGCAGCTTATTATAGTGTATTGATTTATAAGGCTTTAAACGTGATCCTCCATGCTCAAGTCAAGGGCAGGGGGAGAGATGGCTGCAGTCAGGCTACATGACAATCATCGGGTGCTGCAGAAAGCCTGTTTCTGAATAGTTTTGGAACACAAAAGGGTAATTGTTTTAGCCCAGATGTTGCTTTCGCACAACAAGCAGGATACAATGTTCCTACTGAGCTGATGAGCCCAATCAGTGAAATGATTAAAAATTGATTTTGTCCCTGTAATTACAGTATGTAAACTACTTAGCCAGGATTGCAAAGGAAGTGATTTTCTAATTACGTATATACTCTGGTGTCTAATGATTGGTTTTTTGAAGTAATGAAGAGAGGGTCCTAACGACTCCTCTGTGTTCTGTTGTTTAAGGAAAAAAAAAAGAGACCATCGTTAGGGCAAGGCATCAGGCAGACAAAGAGCTCAAATTGAATTTTCGCCAGCGCTAACATGCACAGATTCTGTTTGTTAGCATGCGGTCTGGACGCTAATGGTGGCCATGACTTCTGCGGGGTCACCAGTCCAACAATCTGGACCCTCCAATTAAAACCTCCAGAGTTTATGATGTCATTGTCACCCCCAACACTCCCGCCGTTGGCCCTCACTTCTCTCACACACACACACACACACACACACACACACACACACACACACACACACACACACATTACACACACACACACATTACACACACACACACACACACACACACACACACACACACACAACCACACACACACACACACACACGCACACACACACACACACACACACACACACACACAGACGAAATACATCTCAATCTAAACCAGACAACAACCACAGCAGTATTTTCATCTTGTAGCATTTAGCAACTCAATATGGTGAGACAGGAATGTAATATTAGAAAGACTATCCTGTCCTTCAGTTCATCAAAGGTGATGGTATCCAAACGCTGCAGTAGCAGTGAGTGGGTAAAATCACCGGGGAAGCCAAGCCAGAAAACAAAGGCAGATTACAACTTATGTGTTGTGATAATTGCATTGCTTGCTCTATAACCTGTTAGTTCATATGCCTTGCCACCGTGATATATAGGCCTAAGGCTGAGACATTAAGGAGACACAGTTACCTGACCTACAGCATGGTCAAGCAAGGTAATGTTTCCAACATTTTCGGACTACTAAACAACTATTGATTTAGAACCATGGTACCTCATGTCGCAAAGAAAACAGGAGCTGCCTCCACTATTCCAGCACCATTTCAACTTCAACATTTCAACATCATCAAATCATCTATGCTTAGTCTAATAGTGACAAACAGACCCTACTTGTACAAACTCACCCTACTTGTAGGGTTGATGAAACAGTCTATGAAACGGTCTATGACTCTTTCATACATGCACCCTTAACAGAACAGCGCAAACTGGCTCTAACCAGAATAGAAAGAGGAGTGGGAGGCCCTGGTGCACAACTGAGCAAGAGGACAATTACATTAGAGTGTCTAGTTTGAGAAACAGATGCCTCACAAGTCCTCAACTGGCAGCTTCATTAAATGGTACCCGCAAAACACCAGTCTCAACGTCAACAGTGAAGAGGCGACTCTGGGATGCTGGCCTTCTAGGCAGAGTCACTAACATTGAGTGGCTGCTGCCAACACACTGACACTGTCACTGACTCAACTCCAGCCACTTTAATAATGGGAATTGATGGGAAATGATGTAAATATATCACTAGCCACTTTAATTATGCCACTTTGTTTACATACTCACCTCATGTATATACTGTACTCGATACCATCTACTGTATCCTGCCTATGCTGCTCTGTACCATCACTCATTCATATATCCTTATGTACATATTCTTTATCCCCTTACACTGTGTATAAGACAGTAGTTTTGGAATTGTTAGTTAGATTACTTGTTGGTTATTACTGCATTGTCAGAACTAGAAGCACAAGCATTTCGCTACACTCGCATTAACATCTGCTAACCATGTGTATGTGACAAATAAAATTAGATTTGATTTGATTTGAGAGTTGCAAAGAAATCATCCGTTTCTTGGCAATTTCTCGCATGTTATAGCCTTAATTTCTCAGAAAAAAGAATAGGCTGACGAGTTTCAGAAGAAAGTTCTTTGTTTCTGGCCATTTTGAGCCTGTAATCAAACCCACAAATGCTGATGCTCCAGATACTCAACTAGACTAAAGAAGGCCAGTTTTATTGCTTCTTTAATTAGAACAACAGTTTTCAGCTGTGCTAACAAAATTGCAAAAGGGTTATCTAATAATCAATTAGCCTTTTAAAATTATAAACCTGGATTAGCTAATACAACGTGCCATTGGAACACAGGAGTGATGGTTGCTGATAATGGGCCTCTGTACGCCCATGTAGATATCCCATTAAAAATCAGCCGTTTCCAGCTACAATAGTCCTTTACAACATGAACAATGTCTACACTGTATTTCTGATCAATTTGATGTTATTTTAATGGACAAAAAATGTGCTTTTCTTTAAAAAATAAGGACATTTCTAAGTGACCGCAAACTTTTGAATGTCAGTGTTATATGCAGTACCACTATATATACAGTACCAGTCAAAAGTTTGGACACACCTACTCATTCAAGGGTTTTTCATAATTTTTACTATTTTCTACATTGTATAATAATAGTGAAGACATCAAAACTATGAAATAACACATATGGAATCATGTAGTAACCAAAAAAGTGTTAAACAAACAAGTGTTTGGTTACAAATCAAAATATTTGTTATATTTGAGATTATTCAAATAGCCACCCTTTGCCTTGATGACATCTTTGCACACTCTTGGCATTCTCTCAACCAGCTTGCATTTCAATTAACAGGTGTGCCTTGTTAAAAGTTCATTTGTGGAATTTCTGTCCTTCTTAATGCGTTTGAGCCAATCAGTGACAAGGTAGGGGTGGTATACAGAAGATAGCCCTATTTGGCAAAATACCAAATACATATTATGGCAAGAACAGTTCAAATTAGCAAAGATAATCGACAGTCCATCATTACTTTAAGACATGAAGGTCAGGCAATCTGGAAAATTTCAAGAACTTTGAAAGTTTCTTCAAGTGCAGTCACAAAAACCATCAAGCGCTATGATGAAACTGTTTCTCATGAAGATCGCCACAGGAAAGAAGACCCAGAGATTCCTCTGCTGCTGAGGATACGTTCATTAGAGTTAACTGCAACTCAACATCAACTGTTCAGAGGAGACTGCTTGAATCAGGCCTTCATGGTCGAATTGCGGCAAAGAAACCACTACTAAAGGACACCAATATGAAGAAGAGAGTTGCTTCGGCCAAGAAACATGAGCAATGGACATTAGACCGGTGGAAATCTGTCCTTTGGTGTGATGAGTCCAAATTTGAGATTTTTGGTTCCAACCGCTTGTCTTTGTGAGACACAGGGTAGGTGAACAGATGATCTCCGCATGTGTGGATCCCACCGTGAAGCATGGAGGAGGAGGTGTGATGGTGTGGGGGTGCTTTGCTTGTGACACTGTCTTTGATTTATTTAGAATTCAAGGCACACTTAACCAGCATGGCTACCACAGCTTTCTGGAGCGATTAGTGGGACTGTCCTTTATTTTTCAACAGGACAATGACCCAACACACCTGCAGGCTGTGTAAGGGCTATTTGACCAAGAAGGAGAATGATTGAGTGCTGCATCAGATGACCTGGCCTCCACAATCACCCAAACTTAACCCAATTGAGTTGGTCTGGGAAGAGTTGGACCACAGAGTGAAGGAAAAGCAGCCAACAAGTGCTCAGCATATGTGGGAACTCCTTCAAGACTTTTGGAAAATCATTCCAGGTGAAGCTGGTTGAGAGAATGCCAAGAGTGTGCAAAGCTGTCATCAAGGCAAAGGGTGGCTACTTTGAAGAATCTCAAATATAAAATATATTTTGATTTGTTTAACACTTTTTTTGGTTACTACACGATTCCATGAGTTACAGTGCCTTGCGAAAGTATTCGGCCCCCTTGAACTTTGCGACCTTTTGCCACATTTCAAGCTTCAAACATAAAGATATAAAACTGTATTTTTTTGTGAAGAATCAACAAGTGGGACACAATCATGAAGTGGAACGACATTTATTGGATATTTCAAACTTTTTTAACAAAGTTTTGCACATTGAGAGACTGACATTTTTTCCCATTCCTCCTTGCAAAACAGCTCGAGCTCAGTGAGGTTGGATGGAGAGCATTTGTGAACATCAGTTTTCAGTTCTTTCCACAGATTCTCAATTGGATTCAGGTCTGGACTTTGACTTGGCCATTCTAACACCTGGATATGTTTATTTTTGAACCATTCCATTGTAGATTTTGCTTTATGTTTTGGATCATTGTCTTGTTGGAAGACAAATCTCCATCCCAGTCTCAGGTCTTTTGCAGACTCCATCAGGTTTTCTTCCAGAATGGTCCTGTATTTGGCTCCATCCATCTTCCCATCAATTTTAACCATCTTCCCTGTCCCTGCTGAAGAAAAGCAGGCCCAAACCATGATGCTGCCACCACCATGTTTGACAGTGGGGATGGTGTGTTCAGCTGTGTTGCTTTTACGCCAAACATAACGTTTTGCATTGTTGCCAAAAAGTTCAATTTTGGTTTCATCTGACCAGAGCACCTTCTTCCACATGTTTGGTGTGTCTCCCAGGTGGCTTGTGGCAAACTTTAAACAACACTTTTTATGGATATCTTTAAGAAATGGCTTTCTTCTTGCCACTCTTCCATAAAGGCCAGATTTGTGCAATATACGACTGATTGTTGTCCTATGGACAGAGTCTCCCACCTCAGCTGTAGATCTCTGCAGTTCATCCAGAGTGATCATGGGCCTCTTGGCTGCATCTCTGATCAGTCTTCTCCTTGTATGAGTTGAAAGTTTAGAGGGACAGCCAGGTCTTGGTAGATTTGCAGTGGTCTGATACTCCTTCCATTTCAATATTATCGCTTGCATAGTGCTCCTTGGGATGTTTAAAGCTTGGGAAATCTTTTGTATCCAAATCTGGCTTTAAACTTCTTCACAACAGTGTCTCGGACCTGCCTGGTGTGTTCCTTGTTCTTCATGATGCTCTCTGCGCTTTTAACGGACCTCTGAGACTATCACAGTGCAGGTGCATTTATACAGAGACTTGATTACACACAGGTGGATTGTATTTATCATCATTAGTCATTTAGGTCAACATTGGATCATTCAGAGATCCTCACTGAACTTCTGGAGAGAGTTTGCTGCACTGAAAGTAAAGGGGCTGAATAATTTTGCACGCCCAATTTTTCAGTTTTTGATTTCTTAAAAAACTTTAGAATATCCAATAAATGTCTTTCCACTTCATGATTGTGTCCGACTTGTTTTTGATTCTTCACAAAAAAATACAGTTTTATATCTTTATGTTTGAAGCCTGAAATGTGGCAAAAGGTCGCAAAGTTCAAGGGGGCCGAATACTTTCGCAAGGCACTGTATTTCATAGTTTTGATGTCTTCACTATTATTCTACAACGTACAATAGTCATTTACAACATGAACAATGTCTACACAGTATTTCTGATCAATTTTATGTTATTTTAATGGACAAAAAATGTGCTTTTCTTTCAAAAACAAGGTCATTTCTAAGTGACCCCACACTTTTGAACTGCAGTGTGACACACTAGGTGTGTCCAGACTTTTGACTGGTACTGTATATATATGTATAGTACGTATATATATTTTTGGGGAAGGTTTTTTGGGAAGCCCGGCTTCCCTTGGCGCCCATGAATACACATCACTGAATATACTAACCGGTGATGTGCTGTATCTTTGGGTGTCAGTGTGCCACAAGTATTTTCACTGACCTTAATACTCCTTTAAATGTATCGTTAACACTTCTTTATCTTTTATCCCATTGTTCTAACTCTTTAAAGTACAAGGATCGTAAGAGGTTCAGACCCTCCGTCCTCTCTGGCTCCCTGGTAGAATCACAAGCGCTAAACTGTTCCAGGTCACACGGCTTCTGTTGTCAGTGCATGAACTTCTGATACAGATTTGACCTAGAATGGAGGCCATGTGTAATATGGGCAAATCTAAAAAGGGTTTCAGGGTTTTACCAGGGGAAATAGAGAGATAAAGCTCCAGGGACATAATGTATTATGAAGAAAACACAAATCGTACCACTCCAAATATGTCATTATATCAGTCCCGCTCTTCACTCTTTTTAGCAACAAACGTAGTACTTTGGAAGTCGTTTTCATTGAACAGGACAGAAAATAACTAACTGGAAAGGTCTGGTTATTGTTGTGCTCATGTGGTTTGAGATTTGAGGACATTTTTTGGTGACACAAATCCAGATTCATTACAGTGGTCCGAAACTTAAGAGAGAAGAAAAATAAAACTAGGAGCGAAAAGAAGAAAAAAAAACACTGAAATGCTGCCAGTATCAAACTGTTCTTTTCAGACACAGTTGATTGTAAGAGAAGCTGATAGCACAGCCAGCACAACCTTTTAATAATTCATTTAGTTAGGCTATGATCTATCATTTTGTGCCTTTTGACATGCGATATTGAAATGTAATATTGCATCAATACAAATGATGTGTTGCCAGTCGGCCCAAGGAAGTGGATCGCAAAGAGATCTCAGAGCGTCTTTTGAGTTCCTTCCCTATTCAAAGCCACATTGTACGAGAGCAGAGAAGCCGAAGGGGAAAAAATCTGTCTTTCTGCAGCTTTGATATGTATGTTTTAAAAATGACATCTTAAAACGCTCAGGGAGAACTTCTTTCCTCTACCCAAAGTCGTGTCTGAGAAGGGAAGAAAGGAACGCGAAGGGAACATGACAGTGGTGTTTAGGGGAGACATCTTATGTTGTAAGGATCTTTGACGTACTGTTTAGTTTCATGAAATCCCCTGGCAAAAACTCCGGAGCTCACTATGAGGGTGTGTTTGGTGCGACGTCTGTAGTCTAGGCTGTAGACTAGCCTATTTCCTAGTTTATCGTTCAATCCGTCTTTACTGTTTACTAACTAACCTCTAAATCCCTAAGATGATGCCAACACATGTTTCTCAAGTTTTATTCTCTCTCGATGTTTTCTTGTAATGCGATAGACAACATGTATTTAATTTATTGAACTGAGATCCTGATCTGTTTTTATCTGTGGTGCTAATGATTTCCTGTTTGTGCGATATTTACGATGCTGCTCTTGGAGACGAGTCTGTTGGTGTGTCATTAACACTCTCTCTCTCTCTCTCTCTCTCTCTCTCTCTCTCTCTCTCTCTCTCTCTCTCTCTCTCTCTCTCTCTCTCTCTCTGTTATTTGCTTTTCCAGTGATCTACGGATGTCAATTAGAAGACCCAAAGAAAACACATTAGGTGAGGAACCATGCTTACTGTATTTCTGTTATACCACATAGAGGTGAGACTGAGAAATTGGACCCAACTGACATTTCCATATTCCCCATTTATCTCAAAAACAACACCCATCTACAATTTTAATTGATTAATTTTTTAGGGACTATACCCGTTTAAATGGCTTCAGTTTGGCTCGTGGTGTGCGTCATCATCAAGCGCAGTGCAGGTCGTTAGGTTAGTGTCCTGGGCCTGTGACAGTGGGAGAGGGATGTCGTGTGAGGAGGTGCTTTGGGGCTCTGTGGGGCCTCTCCCTGTGCCTTATGCTTATTAGTCTACCTGCGAGGGCCTTCTCTGGAGGTGTGTGGGGCAACACCTAGGCAGGAGGGATCCTCAGTGACAGATGACCTCTGTCTGTCGTTCGCCAGACTCACACCTCACTCTGAGAGGCAGACAGTCAGACAGAGCCCAGGTGGACTTAAGCTGGCTCACCCAGGGCTTGTCAGTGAGGGATCTCCTCACTAGCTCTGTGTTGTCTCAATGGGGGACTGGCCGTGCTATGTGTGTATTTGTGTGAGGGATGTTTGTGCGTTTGCCGTCTAAGGGGGGATAGACTGTTGACACACTTCATATTTCAAAATGTAGGACTGTGGAAAGAAATGAAGATTGATGTGGAAACACGTCTTATAGCAGTAAATATATTAGAATGTACACGTATGTGACACATCTCACAAGCATACTGTATATGCATACGCATGATCAAAAACCCACACATACTCACAGGGGGGCTCAGATGTTATTAAAGCTATATGATGTAATTGCATTTGATCTCAAATAAACACAAATTCAGTCCATCTCCCACATGAAGATGGCAGATGTGATGGATGACCATATTAGCGCCAGGGGCAACATTAGATTTGCTCCAAATTATTGATCTTTTGTTTGCGAGCCAAGTCGGCAATAAATAACCGTATATAGGAGAGATGTGACTCATTATCGCCGTGCCAACTGACAGACCTCTGTCAAAACAACTCTCCTACCTCGCCATCCTCCTCTCTAACTGGATGGGTTTAGTCCACTTTTAATTGTCAAACTATTACTATCGGATTCGCTGTGAATGTTAATCCCACTCAGATAGCCTGTATTATTCAATATTTTATACACATGCATTCAGAGGTTTCCTGTTTTATCCCTACCTTCTTAGTGAACAAAAATCCTTTTATCACACAATGGGTAATTTATATCCATTACCAACATTTTCAATCCTTTTCAGTGCTGCTGTCAGTGCCTTTGGCGCAGTCATGATTAATGTGATCTAATAATAGTATGCCATTATATTGCCTTTAGTAAAACATATACCAACATCCTATCCAGCTCCACCAAATTCATTGCCTCTTAAAATATTTGTCCTTTTTCAGTAAAAAAAAACAAGAGCGCTGTTTTCTCTCAGGAGATGATTGTGAAGGTTTTTAGTGAGAATGGTTTCCTATTTCCGCTCCTATGACTTTGTGTGAGTTTGACGAGTGGTGGCAAGTCGGTGGTGGTGTGAGGTGTTTTGGACATGTGAGAGTCTTCTCACGCTGCAGGTAACACAACGCTGCTTCCCTGCCTCCATTGTTCACTGGTGGCTTTGTGTTCGATCAGAGTGAGAGACATGTGAGCTTCAAGTGCACGGCAATCGTTTATCATTTTAGACACACACTGAGTGGTTCTAGACATCATGTTCAGTCATTAAACCAACAGCCAATGGGTTAAAAATATAATTAAAATATGATCTCATATAAAATGTTATGTTTCTTTTATTTTCTCCATGAATAGTCTACACGTGTTGGTGATCATACAGCCTTCGAGACCATTGTGGTTTCATACGGTAAGAGTCCTTCAAAACGTAGATAAATGCATGTAAATTGACCGAGACAATGATTTCCTGGTTGGGATAGGATGGGGGTGGGGGGGTGTGGGCGGGGGGGGGGGGGGGGGTAATGGAGGGGCAGCATACTGACTCTGTTTGGAGCGACTGGAGGATTTGGGGGAGATGTGGACCGGTCCAAGACTGGGCTCCCGTCCCACCCAGCCGGACGGTCTGAGCCAGCCTGCCACTCGTGGGGGCACGTTTCTGACTGGGGTGCCAACTACCTCCCCCGCTCGCTCCCCAAAGAGGGTTAACCCTTACTGGGTTCTTAGACTTGTATCCAGAATGAACAGGTGGTCGGACAAAACATGGGCATCAATTTCCTCATGACTTATCCCAGTGTGGGTAGAGGGGGAGGGAGAGATAGATCGGGAGACTGTAACAGAGGGAAAGGAAGAGATAGAGGACAGAGAGAGAGACAGCGAGACACAGAAAGGAAGCTTGTGCGTGTGTGTGTGTGTGTGTGTGTGTGTGTTCCTATCTTGGTTTTGTTTATTACTCGTGTGGTTGGTGGTATGGACCAGCTTGTGGAGGGTCCCACCACTGTGTGAAATTGACATCAGATGGCCGTGATGACTAGAACAATATCACATCTCGTTTCCATTTAGCAAGGGGCAGCTGAGGCGGGCAGGTGGGGGGGGGGCACCTGACCCCGGAGTCAAACCACACTCCGACCTCCACACTCCCAGAACCAAGCACAGCTGTTAACACTTTACATCAAAAACACTCTTTTCACCCCACATATGTATTTTTCCATTCTCAAATGCTATGGTTCAGAATGTATCCTACTCCATTAAGGATAACGTGTATTGAGCCACGGCTTTTTTTGTCTCAAGTATCCGGTTCCAAGCAGAGAAAATCAAACGAAACCATTTCAAACCCAAACAATATGGGCCAGAGTTTAGTGTATCTCAACAAATGCACACACTGCACATGCCTCTGACCACGCAGTTCATCCAGCCCTCTGTAGTTGGGATAGCTGTGGTCACTTAGACATGTCAAGATCAAACACTCGGCTGCGTTCAACACTGTTGTTCTTGTTATGGTGGGAGGTCTTTGTTTAGTAGGGCGCACATAAATAAGCGGAGAGTAACCAATAAACAGTTGGAGAAAACAGCCTTTCTGAGTCAGCATATTTACTAATGTCTGATTACATTTCTAGACAAAAAGCTTGTCGGTTGTAAATAACATACTGTCAAAATGTTATTTACCGACTTTGATATGCACTCCATGTGATGAGTATTTTCTGCATGTTTTATGTGCATGAAAGAAACGTTCCCTCTGGTACTGTACGGGGACCCAAGACTGGAAGGTTACTGTTGAAAAGTACCTTTGTTTATGTCCTCATAAATGGACCAGTCAAAGGAGAGATTCAGACTCATTACCATTCAGTAGACTCACCTGTTCCTCCTCTAGCTCCTCCTCATCGACCCATCCCTCTTAATAGGGGAAATCCTTCAGGAGGGGGTTGAGAGAGGAGGAGGAGGAGGAGGAGGAGGGGGAGGAGGAGGAGGAGGTGGGTGGGTGGGGGTGGTGGTGGAGGCTGTGAGCTCAGCAGTTTCCTTCCAGGACCCAGAGTAGACCAGACCAGAGCTAAGCAGAGCGTCACAGTCTGGAGTGAGTCAGGCATTTAGAGGGGGGGGGTTAAGAGACGGAGAGAGAATGAGCGCAAGGGAAGGAGAGGGGGTAGACAGAGAGGGGTAGACAGAGAGGGGTAGACAGAGAGGGGTAGACAGAGAGGGGTAGACAGAGAGGGGTAGACAGAGAGAGAGAGAGAGAGAGAGAGAGAGAGAGAGAGAGAGAGAGAGAGAGAGAGAGAGAGAGAGAGAGAGAGAGAGAGAGAGAGAGAGAGAGAGAGAGAGAGAGAGAGAGAGAGAGAGAGAGAGAGAGAGAGAGAGAGAGAGAGAGAGAGAGAGAGAGAGAGAGAGAGAGAGAGAGAGAGAGAGAGGGCGAGAGAGAGGGGGGAAAGAGAGAGGGAGGGGGGAAAGAGACAGGGATGGGGTAGAGTGAGAGTGAGAGAGAGAGAGATGGAGGGGGGAAAGAGAGAGGGACAGGGTAGAGTGAGAGAGGGAGGGGGGAAAGAGAGAGGGAGGGGGTAGAGAGAGAGAGGGAGGGGGGAAAGAGAGAGGGAGGGGGTAGAGAGAGAGTGAGAGAGAGAGGGGGGGAATGAGAGAGGGAGGGGGGAAAGAAAATGAGAGAGAGAGAGAGGGAGGGGGGAAAGAAAATGAGAGAGAGAGAGGGAGGGGGGAAAGAAAATGAGAGAGAGAGAGAGAGAGAGAGGGAGGGGGGGGAGGGAGAGAGAGGGAGGGGGTAGAGAGAGAGTGAGAGAGAGAGGGGGGGAAAGAGAGAGGGAGGGGGGAAAGAAAATGAGAGAGAGAGAGAGAGAGGGAGGGGGGGGGGAGGGAGAGAGAGGGAGGGGGGAAAGAAAGTGGCGCTGACATGGAATAAGCTCCACGCGTCTGGTGGCACCACACATTTATTCCCATGATGCAATCTGTGTGGGGTGATGATGATGACGATGATGAAGGTGATTATGATAATGATGAGTGCACAGACAACAGTTGTCGTGGCTGCCTCTCAGTTTGCATCATCTGGCCCTATATAAATATACAGACGGCCTACATGGGCATATCAACGCTAATGCCCCTTTAATCCTATAAGTGCTCCGTTATGGCAGAGGTGGGTTAGTCTCTTAAAGTCCAAGCTGGCTCTCCTTCCCTCCATCCTTCCATTCCTCCATCCCTCCTCCCTAATTAGGCACCAGAGGCTCTGACTAGAGGGGCTGTGTGTGGCAACAGCCCTGACCTGAGCTGAGCCTGGGTGGTGGTGGTAGTGGGGGCACACAGGACTGCAGCAACCCAGCCAGGAGGCAGGTCACAGGGGGAGAGTGGCAGGGCAGCAGTGGACACTCTGGAGGTGGGGCCCCTGGCATGCCACACCAAGGTTAGTTCACCTAGCAGCTGTTTCGAACCCGGCCACAGAAATGCTTTCACCATCACTCCCTGAATATGTTGAGGAGGTGTGGGATAACATGTGGCACTCATCTGTTGATAGCGGGTAAAACACAGTGCCCCACATGTTGATTTATATCTATTTATATTAAAGTCAGGATGGCTTGTGAGCCTGACACCTAAATATAGTAGTGTGATGGAGTTAACATCGCCCTCCCCCCACTTTCTCTGCACCGCCCCCCCACCTTCTCTTCTCTGCACCGCCCCTCCACCTTCTCTTCTCTGCACCGCCCCCCCCCCCACCTTCTCTGCACCGCCCCTCCACCTTCTCTTCTCTGCACCGCCCCTCCACCTTCTCTTCTCTGCACCGCCCCTCCACCTTCTCTTCTCTGCACCGCCCCTCCACCTTCTCTTCTCTGCACCGCCCCTCCACCTTCTCTTCTCTGCACCGCCCCCCCACCTTCTCTTCTCTGCACCGCCCCCCCACCTTCTCTTCTCTGCACCGCCCCTCCACCTTCTCTTCTCTGCACCGCCCCTCCACCTTCTCTTCTCTGCACCGCCCCCCCCACCTTCTCTTCTCTGCACCACCCCCCCACCTTCTCTTCTCTGCACCGCCCCCCCACCTTCTCTTCTCTGCACCGCCCCTCCACCTTCTCTTCTCTGCACCGCCCCCCCACCTTCTCTTCTCTGCACCGCCCCCCCACCTTCGCTGCACCCCCCCCCCCCACCACCTTCTCTGCACCGCCCCCCCACCTTCTCTTCTCTGCACCGCCCCTCCACCTTCTCTTCTCTGCACCGCCCCCCCACCTTCTCTTCTCTGCACCGCCCCCCCACCTTCGCTGCACCCCCCCCCCCCCACCACCTTCGCTGCACCCCCCCCCCCACCACCTTCGCTGCACCCCCCCCACCACCACCACCTTCTCTGCACCACCCCCCCGCCTTCTCTCATCTTTTCCTTTTCTAAATTTGGATGATGACATTAAATGGATTTGCTTTAATTCTGTGTGTGTGTGTGTGTGTGTGTGTGTGTGTGTGTGTGTGTGTGTGTGTGTGTGTGTGTGTGTGTGTGTGTGTGTGTGTGTGTGTGTGTGTGTGTGTGTGCGTGCGTGTGCGTGTGTGTGCGTGCGTGTGTGTGTGGGTGTACATAGTTCTGTGGTTATGAAGTGAAGCATTATGGCAAAAATGCTTAAATAATTTAGCGACCACATTATTTTGTAATGCCATTCTTTAGAAGAGTCATTCACTCTAATAAATGCGTTGCTGGAAAGTTCCGGGGATTTTGTGGGAGGCGCCAGTGAGCGATAGCAGCCACCCGACTCCTAGCTCCAGTCTCCCCCTTGATGCTACCATGTGACCTGCGCCATATTCCTCAGGATCAACATTGTGGCCAATTGAAGAAAAAAAAAAAGGCCAACATATTTTATTTATGTGTCAAAAGTGCGGTGGAACGATGGAGGGATGGAGGGAGGGCGGTATCACTCCATCCGCGGGGATCAATTCTCCCAGATGGAGGGCGGCTGGTGCACAGAAATGGTAGGGTTATTGATTCATCAAAGAAATACAGTGTGCGTGTTATGCTTAAACGGCCACGTAAACCTGAGCTGTCAGGAGCAGAGAGGCAGAGCGCTGACATTTAGCCACGCAAACGGAGCGGATGCCCGTCTCAGCCAGATCATATTCTCTATTGTGAGCGCCTGGGAGAGGCTCACTTATGTAGGGGATTTTTCACATTAAACCACAGTGGCATAAAAAAAAAAAAGTTGTCCACGTCCTTTATAGGAATACATACCTGGCATTAATACAAGGAGTGGGAGGGAGAGAAAAGGCACACAGCGGAGTCTGGGCCATAAAAAGGATAGTTTAACAGTTGATCGAGAGCAGTCCTGGAAATGGCAGCTGTAAATCAATTTAATCTCCGAGCAGTTAAAGTGCGTTTTCTAATGAGGTTAATGTCACATAATGACCAAATTCCTCCATTTAAAAGATGCCCTCAAGGTGTTGGAAAAAGATAGATGTCGCCTTGCAACATTAACTCGTCATGACGCAGATGACACTGAGGGGAAAAGTTTTCCCACAAGAGGAATGCATGTTCTCTCAAAATAATAAAACGTGGAACATTGAAGTGGATGGCGGTTGGGAAAGCAAGCGAGGGAGGGAGGGCCGGGGAAAACGCTGGGCAGGCTGGCTAACACTACAGGACAGAGGCTCAGAAGAGAAGCCATGGCTTTGGAGGAGAGTGAAAAGAGGGAATGACCCATCACTAATACACAGTGAATCGGGTTTGCCCTCCAGGGTTTCAGGGTGTTTATGAATCTCTTATGTCATAGGAGACGACACTGGGAGGGGTGGCGTGCACTTTGCGGATGGCAGTGAAATGCCAGCAGACGTGCCAACACGAAAACAACGGGTAAATGATGAGGTCAATATTAGACCCATACAAAGCCTTTACTTTTAATCAAACACAAATCTAACCTTACTAACATTTAGGCTGTCTGTTTTGCAAAATCTAACGCTGAACTACTGTATACGCACAATGTGCACAACCTGGAACTGAGGAAAGGTTCCGATCCACAGGCCAACCATTTATCACCGAGGCCCTAAAGCTATTATCATGATCTAATTAGGTTTAAGATAAGTCTGTGTCCAAGGGTGCCATGTCCCCAATTCTACAAATTCAGAACATCCCAATTTCAAAATACCACTCACGCTGTAGGTTGAACAAATACAGTAACTACTAATGCAATTTCATACTACTACTTACAGAGGCCCATCAACACGATGACACAGATTTGCACACATCAACGCGTACAGCAGTGTGCGTGCATGTTCACAGTTCACTCACTAGAGGCATCATTTTCTCAGCCCTGTGCTCTCTCCCCTTCTGTGTTCCTCTCCTCCTGTGCTGTAATGAATTGAGGCGCAGATGAGATTATTTGGGGGGGGGGGGGGGGTTACACGCAGGCACTGACCTATAAAGAAGCCCTTTAACGAAGCCTATTAATCCACCTGTCCAGAAATACTATATTTATATGTGTATCATACATCTAGGCGGAGGTAGTCAAATGCCATTTGGAATTACCAACACAGACACGCAATTCATTTTTTAGCGTGATTAGCGACGGTGGCGCGACTGGCTGGCTCAGTGGGTGGCAATGATGGCCTGATGTACACACCGTGTGCTCATTACACCAACTAACTGCACTGGGTGTGTAAAGAACACACATGCACGTACGTGCACACAAAGTATATATATATATATATATATATATGTATATATATATATGTATATATATATATATATATATATATATATATACACAAATATATATATACAAATATAGAAACCCATATATATATATATATATATATATATATATATACACACACACACATACAGTACAGTACAGTATACACATACTCATCACAGATGGTCTTGCTGACATCGTGTTCTAGCCACGCTTATGTAATTACACTTGTATAATCCGCGTGGCTCAGTTGGTAGAGCTTGGCACTTGCAATGCCAGGGTTGCGGGTTTGATTCCCGTGGGGGACCAGTATGACAAATGTGTTTACTCACTACTGTAAGCGGTTCTGGATAAGAGCGTCTGCTTAAATGACTCAAATGTAAATTAAAAAAAAAAAAATGGGTTCCTATATTTGTGATACACTTAACTAAAGATATAGGTCACCCCAGGAATCACGACCTGATGAGATGCGTTTCATTCTCTTTGTCACGCCCCGTTCTTCCTTACTGCAATGGGAAGAGAAATACGATTAACAATGAGGGCTCCCTTTCACTTCCATACTTCCCTCATCTGATAAAACACAGCTGGATGGCCACAATAAGAGGGAAATAGCATTTACTCCATTTTGATCTGTTCAGGTTTTCTGAAGGGCCACTTTTACCCCGACGAGGGTCTTTCTCTCCTCTTTGATTGATATGTGAAATACGTCTCCCTCTCCGGCTCTAAAGGCAGACCCTGTGTGGGGCTGAAAGGTGCTCATTGTCAAGGCAGGGACACTTTGTCAGGAAACAATACTGTTCCCAAGGCCCGGAGAATGTGTCAAAAAGACAGCCCCCATTGTGTACTTTAGGAACTTTCATTTTGCGTCTGAGGTCATTTTAATCCTGATGAATTTTTATAGACACTGTGGTGTTGAATAGCTAGCCGGTCTAATGCCTAAAAAAAGAGAGAAAACCCACCCACAGAACCAACTAACAATCCTAAACTTAAAGCATTAAAGGGAGAGTAAAAAGGAGAGGTCTTTGTTGAAGGACACATTGGGGTGTATTTAAGTTCTACAAAGGCCCTCTCCTGAATGGAGCCTGATTTCTGTGACCAGATTTCAAATTCGGGGCCTAAAAATAGCAGCGTTGTGATGAAACAGGGCTTGTAAAAAAGAAAACTCTCATGGGACAGAGAACCTGATGTGAGTTAGACACCCAGGACGCTGAGACGTTGCTACACCGAAGGAGAACAACGAGAAGAGAGACAGCTGTGGAGTGTCTGGTATGATGGAATGATGGAGCATGTTAAATCGCACAGTGGATTCTTTAACCTTGCTTTTTATCAGTGTTTTTCCAAAACCACACAATGGGGGGGGGGGGGGGGGGTGCTGTGTGGATAGAAGGATACTTTTTGTAATGCACTTCTCAATAACACATCCCAGGTTGACTCCCAGAATCCACCTTATCCCTATTTAAACAGCCGTTGTTGTTTTCTGGTTGGATGTTTTTGTTGTTCTGGGTGCTTCGCCACCTCTTTTTTTCGGCATCAAATTGGAGGCACGTTTATGCAAATGCCGTAGACACCTACAACCAGAGGAATATGTGGCAGCTGTAGAGGAGAATTCAATTAAGACGCCCCTGAGGTGTGGTAATTGATCCGCCAAAATGTATTTTTTCTTTCTGCCTCTCTCGTTCTTCTCTCCCCCCTCTTTTTTTTTGATTGCCTTTTTGCCCGTTGTTGTCTAATGAAAACCCAAACCCAATCCTGTTTCAGGACTTGAGGAACGCAAATGCCACAGTGACTCATCAGCAGTTATTTAACGAATGTGAGGCTCTCCATGGGGGGCCAATGCTGTGGCCCTTACTAACTCGATCGCTTCCTTTGTCCTTTCATTATGTCACCCGGTGTTCACGACTGCCCGTTACATTGTCTAACGTCCGACGTGTCATTTTGTCCTGACTTCGTCTTGATCTTCGGAACTCCAGAGTGATAAAAGGAGTGTATATATATGTCTGTCTGTTTTTAAGAAATAAAGCCAATTCAAACCGATGACCTGTTGGTCACAGACAGAATGAAGAGCTCCAATGATGATTCATCCCAATGGGAGGTTTATGGTGTTGTCCACCACAATGTCACCCGTTGACTTGTTTTCTAGTTATTCCAATTGGTTGAAAAGTTTTCTTCTACTGACTTTGCTCTTTCACTGTGCTCGCCCTTCCCTTCTTGCCCCTCCTCCTCATCCTCCTCCTCCTCCTCCTCCTGTATTGAGGTGCAGGGTTCCAAGTGCTCGATGGTGCATTAATACGGACACCTGCTTTGTTCTGGCGGCCGGCGTATCGCCTGTTTTGCCCGCTCCCCCTCTTTTATCATCCTTCTGCAGTTTTTTGTCTGGAACGGACCTACCTGATCTGAGAGCATGGCTGGTTTGGGTTTCACTCTCACATTCATCTTCAAGGGAGGTGGGCATGCAGGCGGAAGGCTGGGGATGTAGGGTATGGATGTGCGTGTGTGTGTGTATGTATTGTGTGTGTGTGTGAACGGACTAGTGGTCCACGGGTCCGTCTGAACTCATTCCCCTCTGACTTACATATGACATTTTTTTTTTGTTCTTCCAATGTGGCACGCTGGCTCGAGGTCAGCGGGTTCATCCCCCAGCTTAGGCAAGAATGGAACAGTGTTAGAATCCATCCCACGTCCTTGGAAAAATTCAGACTAACCCTCCCCTGACTTGTCATTCCATTAAATCCCAAAGAACCGAGAACAAAAAAACAACAACAAAAAAAAGAGTAGAATACTTAATATGGCACAATATGTTCTGTTACATTATACTTTCTTAGCTGGGAGAGAGGCGAAAGACCAGTGAAAAGGAATACTTGCTATTTAATTACTGTCAGCTGAATGAGCTCTGTTCTGTTCGCCCCCTCCCTGATGTAAAAATAATTCTTATTCACTTAGTATGTAGGTCACATTATGGCGGTGTCTAGTTGTTGGACATGGGCTTAGATAACTGTTTGTTGACTATTAAATGCTTTTGCTGCCTCAGCATCTTTTCTAACTGGTATTTTTCACACAGCTGTGCCACTGAAAGGAGGCAACGCCGCAGCAGAAATCATGCCCCCCCTCCCCGCCCCCCCAGCCTTCTCCAAAATGTGGAGCTTTAGTGTTTCAGTGCCCACCCCCAATTTACGATTTGATACTTTTAAGTTCAGAAGATCAATTACGTATGAAGCGCCGGTACAACCATGGAGCTAGTCGTTGGAATGGCAAAGAATAAACAGAGCTGTGGTGTTAGCCAAGCAGGTGAATCTGTGCTCCCTCTACTCTTATCCGTGTTTTGCTTTCTGTGACCTTGCGCTCAGCTAATGCCGAGCTGCTTTTCGCACAGTGCCGCCTCATTGCTGTGGATAAGGCCCCGATGTTGCCATAATGCTTTTCTTAGGTTTGGGCCTAGCCTGTTGTTTCTGGCCAAACGGGAGCTGTTGGTTGTTCCTCCCTCTCTCTCTCTCTCTCTCCCTTGTATGAAATGAGCCCAGATGGTGATTGATTTTTCAAGTGCTGACATCCCTGCTTGAGAACACGCTCCCTTCCCTCTTTGTGCCGAGCAAGTCAGGCACAATAACATCATGATGCGATCATCGGCTTTGTGCCGCCAAAAACATCCACCGTTGATTGACAAAGGACGCGCACACACACGCCACACAAACACACGCACGCCACGCAAAAAAAAACAACAACACAACTGGCATAGTTATCAAAGCATCTTCTCTTTAAAGAAGAAGGTGTTGACAATGAAGACGGAGACACCGCCGGAGGGATCTTGGGAGACCTACTGGTTCTGAAAACACCAAATATGTCCTGTACTGCAGAGGGTCGATAGCACTGTAGATATGAGACAGACAGTTCTTTGACACAGCGAGCAGAGCCTGGTGGACGTGGCAACAGTGCACATTTGCTCCAGCCCCATTGAGTCAACTCTGAAGCTAAATGATGTCATTGGCTAACTAGCCATTCTCAGGCCATTGCCTCGGTTTGCGTGACTAAATACATACAATTAAGGCCCCGGCACTTCTCAATCTCTATGAACTCATTGTTATCCCGGGTTCAAGTGCACTGATAATGGGGGCCGGAGGAAAACAGGCGTATCATCGAGGCGCTGCACACAGAGGGCTGGTGGGTAAAATAGATGTCTCATTATTAGTCGCATTCTCTTTCGCCCAACAGCACAGCACAGCTCTCACTCTTTCTCTCTCTCTGTCCTTTCTCTCTCTGTCCTTTCTATCTCTCTTTATATCTCTGTCCTTTCTATCTCTCTTTATCTCTCTCTGTCCTTTCTATCAATCTTTATCTCTCTCTGTCCTTTCTATCAATCTTTATCTCTCTCTTTGTCCTTTCTATCTCTCTTTCTATCTCTTGCTGTCCTTGCTCTCTCTTTATATCTCTCTCTGTCCTTTCTATCTCTCTTTCTATCTCTCTCTGTCCTTTCTATCTCTCTTTATATCTCTCTCTGTCCTTTCTATCAATCTGTATCTCTCTATGTCCTTGCTCTCTCTTTATATCTCTCTCTGTCCTTTCTATTAATCTTTATCTCTCTGTCCTTTCTATCAATCTTTATCTCTCGCTCTGTCCTTTCTATCTCTCTTGATATCTCTCTCTGTCCTTGCTCTCTCTTTATATCTCTCTCTGTCCTTTCTATCAATCTTTATATCTCTCTCTGTCCTTTCTATCAATCTTTATCTCTATCTCTGTCCTTTCTATCTCTCTTTCTATCTCTTGCTGTCCTTGCTCTCTCTTTATATCTCTCTCTGTCCTTTCTATCAATCTTTATCTCTCTCTCTGTCCTTTGTATCTCTCTTTATATCTCTCTCTCCTTTCTATCAATCTTTCTCTCTCTCTGTCCTTTCTATCTCTCTGTCCTTTCTATCACTATTTCTCTCTCTGTCCTTTCTATCAATCGTTATCTTTCTCTGTCCTTTCTCTCTCTGTCCTTTCTATCTCTCTGTCCTTTTGCTCTCTCTGTCCTTGCTCTCTCTTTATTTCTCTCTCTGTCCTTTCTATCTCTCTTTCTTTCTGTCCTTTCTATCTCTCTTTATCTCTCGCTCTGTCCTTTCTATCTACAGTGGGGAGAACAAGTATTTGATACACTGCCGATTTTGCAGATTTTCCTACTTACAAAGCATGTAGAGGTCTGTAATTTTTATCATAGGAGAGAGCTGGGACCACAGTCTCAAAGAAAACCATTAGTAACCACACTACGCCGTCATGGATTAAAATCCTGCAGCGCACGCAAGGTCCCCCTGCTCAAACCAGCGCATGTCCAGGCCCGTCTGAAGTTTGCCAATGACCATCTGGATGATCCAGAGGAGGAATGGGACTAGGTCATGTGGTTTGATGAGACAAAAATAGAGCTTTTTGGTCTAAACCCCACTCGCCGTGTTTGGAGGAAGAAGAAGGATGAGTACAACCCCAAGAACACCATCCCAACCGTGAAGCATGGAGGTGGAAACATCATTATTTTCTGCAAAGTGGACAGGACGACTGTACCGTATTGAGGGGAGGATGGGTGGGGCCATGTTTTGCGAGATCTTGGCCAACAACCTCCTTCCCTCAGTAAGAGCATTGAAGATGGGTCGTGGCTGGGTCTTTCAGCATGACAACGACCCGAAACACACAGCCAGGGCAACTAAGGAGTGGGTCCGTAAGAAGCATCTCAAGGTCCTGGAGTGGCCTAGCCAGTCTCCAGACCTGAACCCAATAGAAAATCTTTGGAGGGAGCTGAAAGTCCGTATTGCCCAGCGACAGCCCCGAAACCTGAAGGATCTGGAGAGGATCTGGTCTGTATGGAGGAGTGGGCCAAAATCCCTGCTGCAGTGTGTGCAAACCTTGTCAGGAACTACAGGAAACGTATGATCTCTGTAATTGCAAACAATGGTTTCTGTACCAAATATTAAGTTCTGCTTTTCTGATATATAAATTACTTATGTCATACAATAAAATGCAAATGAATTACTTAAAAATCATACAATGTCATTTTCTGGATTTTTGTTTTAGATTCCGTCTCTCACAGTTGAAGTGTACCTATGATACAAATTACAGACCTCTAAATGCTTTGTAAGTAGGGAAACCTGCAAAATCAGCAGTGTATCAAATACTTGTTTTCCCCAATGTATCTTTATATCTCTCTCTTTATATCTCTCTCTGTCCTATCTTTCTATCTTTATCTCTCTCTCTGTCCTTTCTATCTTTATCTCTCTCTGTCCTATCTTTCTATCTTTAACTCTCTCTCTGTCCTTTCTATCTTTCTCTCTCTCGCTGTCCTTTCTTTCTATCTTTCTATCTCTCTCTGTCCTATCTTTCTATCTTTCTCTCTCTCTGTCCTATCTATCTTTATCTCTCTCTCTGTCCTATCTTTCTATCTTTGTCTCTCTGTCCTTTCTATCTTTATATCTCTCTCTGTCCTATCTTTCTATTTTTAACTCTCTCTGTCCTTTCTATCTTTCTCTCTCTCTGTCTTTTCTATCTCTCTTTATATCTATCTCTGTCCTTTCTCTCTCTCTTTATCTCTCTATCTCTGTCCTTTCTATCTCTCTTTATCTCTCTCTCTGTCCTTTCTCTCGCTGTCCTTGCTTTCTCTTTCTCTCTCTCTCTCTGTCCTTTCTATCACTATTTTTCTCTCTATCCTTTCTATCACTATTTTTCTCTCTGTCCTTTCTATCACTATTTTTCTCTGTCCTTTCTATCACTATTTTTCTCTCTGTCCTTTCTACCTCTCTTTATATCTATCTCTGTCCTTTCTCACTCTCTTTATCTCTCTCTCTGTCCTTTCTATCTCTCTTTATCTCTCTCTCTCTCTGTCCTTTCTATCTTTATCTCTCTCTCTCTGTCCTTTCTATCTCTATTTATCTCTCTCTCTGTCCTTTCTATCTCTCTTTATATCTCTCTCTGTCCTTTCTCTCTCTCTGTTGTTGCTCTCTCTTTATCTCTCTGTCCTTTCTATCTCTCTTTATCTCTCTCTCTGTCCTTTCTAACTCTTTATCTCTCTCTCTGTCCTTTCTCTCTCTTTGTCCTTGCTCTCTCTCTCTATCTCACTTTGTTCTTTCTATCTCTCGTTCTCTCTCTCTTTCGCTCTCTGTTCTTTCTCTCTCTCTGTCTTTCGCTCTTTCTCTCTGTCCTTTCTATCGCTCTTTCTCTCTCTATCCTTTCTCTCTCTCTCTCTTTCTCTCTGTCCTTTCTCTCTCTCTCTCTTTCTCACTCTGTCCTTTCTCTTTATCTCTCTCTCTCTGTCCTTACTCTGTCTTTCTCTTTTGTTTTCTGAGGACGCTGTGTGGAATCGGTGTCATCTTTTACGATGCGTATTCCCACGTAGGTACAGTATGAACACTATGACGCAGGGCTGTGTGCTGAGCTCTCTGGCCCGCTGTACACTCGTGAAAAGGCCGTTTCCCCTCTGCTCTCCTGCTAATTCTCCCTTTAAATGCATCGCTATTTCTTTCGGGTGGTGTGAAAATGGCTGGACAGTGGACAGGAAGACAAACGAAGAGAAAATAGCTTGGTTAGATATGGTACGTTATGGATATGAGCTTCGATTTTCTTCATTTACAGTTGTTGTCTTATCAGATCTTTGTGGTTGATCAGCTCTCTCAGTAAACTGTCAAAAATGGATCATCTATCCAAAACCATTGTCAATTGTAATACTAATTTAGCGGATGTTTTTTACATTATATCCACACAAATCAAGCAGAATAGTTTATAATGTTCTACTCATGAAAGTCACATCCTGTCCAATCGAACCACACGGTCAAGTGCAACATTTACGGGGTCACTTCCTTGACTGTTTCAGTCCCCCTTGACAGCGATGCCTTGAAGTCATGTGACACTAGGGCTCAATTGCTTCTGTCTGTGTAAGAGGATCACCCCTCTCCTCCTCCTCCTCTGACTGCCCCCCCCCCCAGAGATAGATGGGCTGACCACAGAGGCAGAGCAGACAGAGCTCCGAGTTTTTCGAGAGGGTGGGTTCACCTCCGAGATTGGGGGTGGGGAAGCGGGCGGAACGTGCGTTCCTCTCCAGTCGCTAGCGGCCGTGTAGGTAAATAGATCTTATTTTGCGGCACGTCAACACGTGTAAGGGGGCCCACGGCTCATTACACGGCCCTGATCCCGCTGCAGACACACTGATGGATGGAGAGGAGGGAGCCGGCCCCCAAGACTCCTCTCCTTCCGTCGCTCTTTCTGTCTCCACTCTCTCCCTCCTTCCCACTCTGTCTCTCTCTCTCTCCCTTTATGTATCTCTCTCCTGTTGGAGGGAGGCGTCGTGTACCAAGCCTGGGGCTCGTTACCAGGGCCACACCACAAGACCCCGTAAATCGTGGTCAAGTTTGACGTTTTTACCAGGTAGTGTTGGATCCCAGTGTCACCATGGAAGGCTTTAACCCCATCATCCCCGCTCCCCCTTCACTCGTAACCCCTCGCTCAGTTGTCGCCACCACCAACACGCCTGCATCCAGTCAGAGGTTTTCCACTGCTCTGTGCATTCCTCCCATTCACGGAATGCAGGCTTTGCTAGTCAAATGGTTAATTGGTTACAGATTGCTCTTTAACCTCGGGGTTACACACCACTCACAGGCTGTTAAAGTAGGATGGGAAATAGAGTGTGGTTTACAATGCAGCCGAGCGGGGAAAGGTCGCCGGATTCCCCACACCACATCTCCAAGGCTCTGTCACTCACTCCCTGTGACGGTCACGTGACGCTATGGGTTACCTCGCTCTGCACGAGGAGAAGATTCACCCGTTATTGTTCTCACCATAGAACACACACACACACACACACACACATGCACATGCACATGTTGGAAACAACAAACACGTTGGATCTGCGACAGTCAACTTGGCAGAACTCCTTTCAAAACTGGGGGGTGGTTCTGAGAGTTGAGTCACTTTAACCCCATGTCCGTCTTGGACTGCTACACCGATCAGTCCTTCACATTTAACCTGTAGAGACGCCCAGCCCGTGAACGGGACCGTTATCATCATCTGACACTAATTAGCATAACGCAACGGACATAAATCTTCCTAGAAAATCTTCCTATTCATGAAAATCACAAGTGAAATATATTGGAACACAGCTTAGCCTTTTGTTAATCACCCTGTCATCTCAGATTTTCAAAATATGCTTTACAGCCAACGCTAGACAAGCATTTGTGTAAGTTTATCATAGCCTAGCATTATGCCTTGCTAGCAGCAGGCAAACTTGTCACAGAAATCATAAAAGCAATCAAATTAAATCGTTTACCTTTGATGAACCATGTGACCACTTACGCAATGTGCCCCCATACGGCTATTCTTCAACAGAAATGCGTAAAACTACATCACAATGCTGTAGACACCTTGGGGAATACGTAGAAAGCGTAAGCTCCTTGATGGTACATTCACAGCTGAATAGGGACTCATTGGAACGCAACGCTTTCAAAACCTGGGGCACTTCCGGATTGGATTTTTCTCAGGCTTTCGCCTGCAACATCATGGTAAGGGGTTAAGGGGTTAACATGGTGAGTGGTTAACATGGTGAGTGGTTAACATGGTAAGGGGTTAACATGGTAAGGGGTTAACGTGGTGAGGGGTTAACGTGGTGAGGGGTTAACGTGGTGAAGGGTTAATGTGGTAAGGGGTTAACGTGGTAAGGGGTTAACGTGGTAAGTGGTTAACGTGGTGAGGGGTTAACGTGGTGAGGGGTTAACGTGCTAAGGGGTTAACACGGTATGGGCTTAACGTGGTAAGTGGTTAACGTGGTGAGGGGTTAACAGGGTAAGGGGTTAACAGGGTAAGGGGTTAACACGGTAAGGGGTTAACACGGTAAGGGGTTAACACGGTATGGGCTTAACGTGGTAAGTGGTTAACGTGGTGAGGGGTTAACAGGGTAAGGGTTTAACGTGGTGAGGGGTTAACATGGTAAGGGGTTAAGGGGTTAACGCGGTGAGGGGTTAAGGGGTTAACGTGGTAAGGGGTTAACGTGGTAAGGGGTTAACGTGGTGAGGGGTTAACGTGGAAAGGGGTTAACGTGGTAAGGGGTTAACACGGTAAGGGGTTAACGTGGTAAGGGGTTAACACGGTAAGGGGTTAACGTGGTGAGGGGTTAAAACGGTAAGGGGTTAACGTGGTAAGGGGTTAACGTGGTAAGGGGTTAACACGTTAAGGGGTTAACGTGGTAAGGGGTTACCGTGGTAAGGGGTTAACACGGTAAGGGGTTAACGCGGTAAGGGGTTAACGCGGTAAGGGGTTAACGCGGTAAGGGGTTAACGCGGTGAGGGGTTAACGCGGTGAGGGGTTAACGTGGTAAGGTGTTAACACTGTAAGGGGTTAACGTGGTAAGGGGTTAATGTGATAAGGGTTTAACGTGGTAAGGGGTTAACACTGTAAGGGGTTAACGTGGTAAGGGGTTAACACTGTAAGGGGTTAACGTGGTAAGGGGTTAACACTGTAAGGGGTTAACGTGGTAAGGGGTTAACACTGTAAGGGGTTAACGTGATAAGGGGTTAACGTGGTGAGGGGTTAACACTGTAAGGGGTTAACGTGATAAGGGTTTAAGATGGTAAGGGGTTTTAACATGGTATGGGGGTTAACGTGGTAAAGGGTTAACTTGGTAAGGGGTTAACACTGTAAGGGGTTAACGTGGTAAGGGGTTAACGTGATAAGGGGTTAACATGGTATGGGGGTTAATGTGGTAAGGGGTTAACACTGTAAGGGGTTAACGTGGTAAGGGGTTAACACTGTAAGGGGTTAACGTGGTAAGGGGTTAACACTAAGGGGTTAACGTGGTAAGGGGTTAACGTGGTAAGGGGTTAACACTGTAAGGGGTTAACGTGATAAGGGGTTAACGTGGTGAGGGGTTAACACTGTAAGGGGTTAACGTGGTAAGGGGTTAACGTGATAAGGGTTTAACGTGGTAAGGGGTTAACACTGTAAGGGGTTAACGTGGTAAGGGGTTAACACTGTAAGGGGTTAACGTGGTAAGGGGTTAACACTGTAAGGGGTTAACGTGATAAGGGGTTAACGTGGTGAGGGGTTAACACTGTAAGGGGTTAACGTGATAAGGGTTTAAGATGGTAAGGGGTTAACATGGTATGGGGGTTAACGTGGTAAAGGGTTAACTTGGTAAGGGGTTAACACTGTAAGGGGTTAACGTGGTAAGGGGTTAACGTGATAAGGGGTTAACATGGTATGGGGGTTAATGTGGTAAGGGGTTAACACTGTAAAGGGTTAACACTGTAAGGGGTTAACATGGTATGGGGGTTAACGTGGTGAGGGGTTAACGTGGTAAGGGGGTTAACGTGGTAAGGGGTTAACGTGGTGAGTGCCAATTCTTTTATGATGCACTGGCTGTTGGTCTGATAGAATGAAATGAAGCACAGGCGCCTGTTTGTAGAGGCACGTCTCCTTTGATGCAGAAGAGGGGTGTCATAATCAATATCATGATAAGCATTCAGAAACCTGTCCAAGGGGAAACATTTCAGAAGACTCAAAAAGCCCTGTAAGCCATAGTGTCAAGGGCCTAAGTAAAATAATAGCAAGAATGCCACTCCAGTTGTCGGGAAAAACAGTTATTATCTTGGTACGTTCCATGAGATGTCCGTCACAGAACGTCTGTTCATGGTCTAACGTATTACTTTCGTTCTTATCAAAGGCAGTCTGAAGC